>NC_138509.1:100521486-100731486 GCF_964252035.2 Podarcis erhardii | reverse complement strand
CAGAACCAAACGCCTGGCTGACAAAGACCACTTGACAACTGAGTTACAGAATCTCTCAAACGTGTTAATTGCCAATGGATACCAGCAAAACAGGATTACGAAGCTAATCCAAAAGGAAACACCCCCCAAAAACCAAGACACAGAAGAAAACAATGGCATGGCCCTCCTTCCTTATATCAAGGGCACTACAGATAAAATTAGCAAAATCCTCCATAAACACAATATCAAAACAGCCTTTTGCACCAACCAAAAAATAGCCAATATCCTCAGAAACCCCAAGGATAAAATCCAGTTGGAAAACCAAGGGATCTATGAAATACCCTGCAAAGTCTGCCCAGCCACGTACATTGGACAAACAAACAGACGAATAAATGCACGTATCGCAGAACACAAGAATGCCGTCAAAAAAGAAGAAAAAACTTCCTCTCTTTTCCAACACATGAAAGAAACAGGACACGAAATTAATTTTGCAGATTCCAAATTGCTCTTTAACACGGAACATCACCACAAGAGAATAATCATGGAAGCCATCGAGATAGAGAAACACCCTCACAACATGAACAAGCGTGACGACACATCCCGCTTGCCAGACATCTGGAAATTAGCCCTCCCCACAAAAACTGACACCAGATCCAGAGGCACACAGAACGCCAACACCAATCAACCACACCAGACCCAAACCCAGACCCTCTCCACAGATGAATTACAGACACCATCCAGTAGCCAATCCATGGTGGCACCTCCGGATGCTGCACCCCCCTGCAATCCCTACACAGACCTGGCTGACACAAGCCACAAAACCACAGCTCGCCCCTATACACGAAGCCAAGCCAGAGCACAACTAAGTACAGTACAGCCATCTTCTCAGGAAAACTCTTCACAAAGTTCAAGAGGTCAAGACACAAAGACTTTAACAACTAATCCACACCTAATGACCCACCTAAGTGGTACTCAGGATATCACTCAAGAAATCACTCAAGATACCTCTCAAGTAATTAAGGAACAAAAGAAGAAAAGGCACACTAGCCTGGGAACTTCCTCTCTGCCCAGAACATTGGAGGCTATACACCACACCCCCTCTACAGTATTTATAGGAACTCAAACACTGAGATCCTGCTCTGTTCCAGTAACAAGAAGCCGAAAGCACCAGCCTGAAGATGACGAGTGAGACCTCGTCGAAACGTCGCCTAGACACCCCAACTTTTATAAATATATATATATATAAATATATATAAATATATATAAATATATATATATATATATATATATATATATATATATATATTTATATATATATATATATAAATATATATAAATAATATATATAATATATATAAATATATATAAATATATATAAATATATATATATATATATATATATATATATATATATATTTATATATATAAATATATATAAATATATATAAATATATATATATAAATATATATAAATAATATATATAATATATATAAATATATATAAATATATATAAATACACCACACCCCCTCTACAGTATTTATAGGAACTCAAACACTGAGATCCTGCTCTGTTCCAGTAACAAGAAGCCGAAAGCACCAGCCTGAAGATGACGAGTGAGACCTCGTCGAAACGTCGCCTAGACACCCCAACTTTTACACGGGAAGACACCCGAGGACTCCAAAAAATATATATATATATATATATTTGCTTTTCGACACCAAAACCTGCATATATATATATATATATATATATATATATATACACATACATAATTGCATAACTATTATTATCAGTATTACTACTAGCAGTAGCATTAGTGGTAGTATATTTGGAGCCTGGGCCCCTTCCCCTTTACAGAATTTGTGCAGAAGCACAGATTTTAAAAATTAGGGGGCAGCAACTGCAGATACCATTTGCAAGAAGGACTCTCCCCTGATTCTGGATCTGCATGTGTGGACAGGGCATCACTTACATGTGCTTGTGGAACATTTCCAGGGACCACTGAGAAACGAAGAGGACTGGCCGTATTCATGGTCACCAGAGCCTCCCAGCCACAATGGCTTGCTCTGCCACCGAGGTTGGCAGCAGTGATGCTTCTGAATTCTATTTGCCGGAGTCCACAAGCAGGGGGCAGCTGCTCTTGTGCTCAAATCCTGCTTGCAGGTTTGCCACTGGGGCATCTGGGTGGCCACTGTGAGAACAGGATACTGGAAAAGATGCCCCCCCCCGGCCTGATCCAGCAGGGTCCTCTTATTTTTATAGGAAAGATGAACTGAGTGAGGCGTGACCTTTTACTGTACCAATTGGCCCAGCAGAAAAGAAAAGGGAAAAATATTCAAGGAAGTTGTGGAGTTTCTCGGAATCATTTTCCAGAGTTGAACTATTCAGAAAAGGGTGAGGGTTGAAGACACATGAAGCCCCCACTTTGCTTGGGCCAAGCAGGTCTGGGTCTGTTCAGGTCCTGGGTGGCTGACTGTCTGGGAAGAACATGTCTACCACCTTGGGCTCTGTGATGAAAGCATGGGCATAGCCAGGGGGTGTACGGGGGAAGCTGCCCCCCCGATCAAGTAAAACAATATAAATACTTAACAAACTGACCAATCATTTTGGTTCTGCTTCCCCTTTAAAAAAGTCCTGCCCCACAGAAATCCTGGCTACGCCCAAGGATGAAAGAAAGGTGGCATGAAAATGTCAGGAAAGGAACTGCACTATTTTGAAGAAAGGAACAGAAATGTGTCCAGTTCTGGGTACCCCAGTTTCTGAGGGATATTGACAAGCTGGAAGGTGTGCAGAGGATTCAAATGACAAGCAAGGAGGTTCTGACTAAACCTCTGAAAGAGCTTTTTTAGTGCGATTCTACGTTTAAAAGCCAGGATTCTGTTAGGTGGCTTTGTGGAGAGGATCTCTGTGTGGGCAGGAATAGATGGACAGACTCTTTGCTGCGGCATCGGTGGGGAGATCCCTTGGCTAGCAGAAGCTCCCTTTGGCCACCAGCCAAACTTGGCTTTACTCTTACACCAAGGAAGGAGCAAGAGGTCGGCCTCAACAAGCTCTTATCCTGGTACTTGGGAAGATTTACGGGTCCAGGGTCCTGTGCTAAATGGATTAAAGCAGAGCCCTTTCCTTCAGGAGACCTGAGCGATGGTGAGGCCGTCTTGGCTGGCCACCATCCAGGTCCTCTGAGTACCTGCAGAGTGGCCTGCTGGCCACCCTTGGAAGATGCCTTTGGTCCTGAGGCTGTGCTGTGGGTTTGTATACCAGAGCAGGCTCTGAATCTTGGCTGCTTCGCACAGCTTTCACCTTACTAAGCCAATGCAGACAGCCAACTGGGTCTTGTGCGACAGGACAGGTGGATAGCTCACCTTGCTTTTGGACATAGTACCATGGCTAGCAGCCACTGAGCATCAGAAGAGCCTGCTGGGCCAAAGGGGGGCCATCTAGCCGAGCATCCTGTTCTCACAGGGCCCATTATGAGAAGCAGGTCCAGGGACAAGAGCAACTCTCAAATCCTGCCGTTTCCAGCAACTGGGATTTGGAGGCCTTCCTGCTTCCATTATGCAAGGAAGCACCAAAAAGACCATAAGAAGCTCCCTCTCGCGGGAACCAGTGATGGCCAACCTAGATGGCTTCCAAAGATGTCTAGACAAATTCATAGATGAGGAGAGGGCTACCAGTGGCTACTAGCCAGGATGTCAGTACTGTAGCACCACATTCAGAGGCAGCAATGCTTTTGAATGCCGGTTGCTGAAGACCACAGGAGTGGAGAGTGTTCTCATGCTTGAATCCTGCCTGCTGGTTTCCTATACTGGGCATGCGGGTGGCGCTGTGGTCTAAACCACTGAGCCTCTTGGGCTTGCCAATCAGAAGGTTGGTGGTTCGAATCCCCGCAATGGGGTGAGCTCCCGTTGTTCTGTCCCTGCTCCTGCCAACCTAGCAGTTCAAAAGCACACCAGTGCAAGTAGATAAATAGGCACCGCTGTGCCAGGAAGGTAAACGGCATTTCTGTGTGCTCTGGCTTTCGTAACGCTGTCCCGTTGCTCCAGAAGCAGTTTAGTCCTGCTGGCTACATGACCCGGAAAGCTGTCAGTGGACAAATGCTGGCTCCGTCGGCCTGAAAGTGAGATGAGCTCTGCAACCCCATAGTTGAATTCGACTGGAGTTAACCATCATGGGGTCCTTTACCTTTCTTTGGCAATCCCTCTTAGCCGAGTAAGATTGTCTTCCATAAATACGGTTTTAACAGTGAGTCCATAAGTGACTGTGGAGGCCAATTCTGGATCCACACGTCCTTCCACAGTGGGGACATTGGTTTCCAGATGGGTGTTGATCACGGTGATGGTTTGCCAAGCGTGCCTTCCTCCTAGCACGTTTTCCCCTTGCACCCTGAGTTCGAGTGTCTTCAAAGCCTTTACCTTACTTTACCTTACTGGGCACCTGTTTGGTCACTGCGAGAACAGGATTCTGGACTGGATGGGCCTCCTTTGGCCTGATCCAGCAGGCAATGTTCTTACAAATGCATGTCTCTTAAATCTGCATTTCTGACTTCCGCATGCATGCAGCGATGGTGTGTCAAAATGGTTTATGTGTCACATACATGGTGATCAGCCCAAGGTCAGCTCCAGGCTGCCAAGCATTTTTTTTTGGGGGGGGGGCATCCACCTCGTGATGGAAATTTATATTAAATCATTCTGTTGCCATAGTACAACCATACACTTTTTAAAAAGAGGACTTTTCATAAATGAAGGGAAGGATGAATCTCTCACTGGCAGACATGCAAACACCCCCAAAGCAAATCAGGATGGGTGCAGGCTGAATCTTCATCGTCATGTAACCTTCCCACAAAGAACTCAGAAAGTAAACGCAGTGAAGACCAGGCATAAGCGCCATGCTAGCTGTGCACAATTAGGTCAGGATGAATGAGATCTTTTCCTAGAGCAAGACTCAGGACAGGGACTCTTGAAGCCACAAGGGGGCAGCATTGTGCCTTAGAAGATGGCAGAAGTTTGCACTTAAACCAGACACCTCCAGTTTTCCTGCTTCCGCTGAGGAATATTCTGGGAAATATCCCGACCCAGCAGGGTGGGCAGGTCACTAGGCCATGCTCTCTTGCTGAGAGATCCATCCTGGCTAGTACCCACCCATCGCCCGCTCCTGCTCCTCCAATTTGTCCAATCTTCTAATGAATCCATCCATGTCTGTGGTCATCACGGCCTGTGGGAGAGAGTTCCACAGTTTAACTCTGCGCTGCGTAAAGAAGGACTTCCTTTTATCCACCCTGAATCTTCCAACATTCGGCTTCCTTGAGTGTCCACAACTTCTAGTGTTAGGAAACAGGGAGAAAAACATTTCTCTGTCCACATGCCATGCATAACTTTACAAACTTCTATCATGTCGCCTCATTCTCTCCTTTTCTCTAAACTAAAAAATCACAAATGCTGCAACCTTTCCTCACAGGGGAGTCACTCCAGCTTGATCCTTGCGGCTTGCCCTTGTCTAAAACCTTTTCCAGCAGCGCTACAATATCCTTTTTGAGACAAGGCAACCAGAACAGTGCACAGTATTCCAAATGCAGTCACACCGTAGAGTTGTGTGATGGCATTATGAAAGCAGCAGTTTTGTTTTCAAATCCTTTTCTAATGATCCCTAGCGCAGAATGTCCTTTGACTTCAGTGGAAGAAGACTGGAAGAAATTTAAAGTTTACTTACAGAAATATTGTAAAATTAAGGAATGCTAGAAGGATGTTGGAATGAAGCTATGTGGTTTTTAGCAGAAATGATATAAAGGTCTAAGTAAAAATGGATTGTTATTTAGTGAAAGAAGAGAATGTAAAATCTAGTATATTAAGATAAATCATCAGGATAAAAACAAAGATGGAAAGGATTTGCTGAAATACTTAATTGAATTAGAATACAAAAAAGGGAGGCGTGAGGAGGCCAAGGAAATAAGTAAAGGAAAGAAAGTTATGCGAAGGTTAGGATTTCTTTTTTCCCCTCTATTGTTTTGTATGTTTTTCTTTTTTCTGTTTATGTCTTTTTTAATTTTTCTTTTTTGTAACCTTTAAAATTTTAATAAAAATCTATTTAAAAAAAAAGAAAGAATGTCCTTCGACTGAGGCTATGTGTCTGTACCAGGCAGCTCCCTGTGTTAATTTCTTGGGTGCTGGAAGGTCCTTGAGGGTTGCATCTTAGGACCACTTTGTCCAGTCACTGTACAGTCTTGAATTTCAGGGGCTGGGCTTGATCTTCCCCACCAACTCTACAATTCCATCATCATGCAGTATCCTGGATGGTATCATTTCAAGATGCCCTGCAGGTGGTAGCCTCCCTGCATGTAGAAAGCAAGCATGTAAGGGACACTGTTTTACTGCCCCTGGATGTTTCGGTTTTGACTTCTGCACACCAGAAGTTGGCAACGGGCCATTTGGAGAGCCTGTTCCTCAGACAGCCTCCCCACATTCTCTCCAGTGCTCTGCTAAGTGGCTTTTCATTTTGGTCCCATCTCCTCCTGTCTGCCTCTCCCAGCTGTAACCCCGTCCTTTCAGCTTCCCCAGGCAAAACATGGCTTGTGGCTGAGACTGATAAGTCACCTGCGGCTGCGCTCAGCCTGCGCTTCCCTCCTGCCTCCCCTTCTGCTGAGCAAAGGTGGGTTGGAAGGAGCCTTCGGGGAGAGACTCTTCCACGTGGAGAAGTGGTGTCGTGAGTGTCTCATCCTGTAGCCAGACGCCTCTCATTCCAAGCATCCCAGAGCTGGCTCAGTTCCTTGGCACAGCCCTGGGGCCACAGATTAGAGTATCCCAAACCGCCACGCCAGCATTTCCTTAATTAAGCCTCCCCATTACCCTGGAAGGCTCTCAGGATTCCTCTCTCTGCCTTTAAATTGATCACCTGTGGGAAGCTGTTTTCTTCCACAGAGGAGCAGCCTGTTGGCTGGGATTGGGATGCTGAGACACTGAGTGGACCAGATGCTCTCATGTCCCAGGTCAGAGCTCTTTGGCTTAAGAAATGTCACTGTTTTTTTCTTTTCCTGAGTCAGAGCAGGATTGAGTTGCCAGCTGATTGGGCAAAGGGCTGCTTTTGTGTCTTCTGCAGCAGCTCTGAGTGCAGTCATTAGGCTTTTTACAGCATTGCTCACCTCCCCGCAGTTGCCAGTCAAGCTGATCGTAGGAGCAGGAGTCAATAATAATAATAATAATAATAATAAAGCTGGCAACTTTGTTAATCAACTTTACAGAATTCAGTTTCCCACCTCTCATTTGGAACATAGGAGAAATAGTTGAAGGTGCATTCCGAGTGAGAACCGTTTTATGCCACAGAGGAAGTGTTTGGCTTTCGATGACATGAGAGGGGTGGCTGGAGGTGACATGACAGAATTTTGTAAAATCATGCTTGACATGGAGAAAATGGATAGAGAAAAGTCCTCTCATAATACCAGAACTTGTAAGGTAAGGGTAAAGGGACCCCTGACCATTAGGTCCAGTCGTTGATGACTCTGGGGTTGTGGCGCTCATCTCACTTTGATGGCCGAGGGAGCCGGCGTACAGCTTCCGGGTCATGTGGCCAGCATGACTAAGCCGCTTCTGGTGAACCAGAGCAGCGCACGGAAACGCCGTTTACCTTCCCGCCAGAGCGATACCTATTTATCTACTTGCACTTTGACATGCTTTCGAACTGCTAGGTTGGCAGGAGCAGGGACCGAGAAACAGGAGCTCACCCCGTCGCAGGGATTTGAACCGCTGACCTTCTGATTGGCAAGCCCTAGGCTCTGTGGTTTAACCCACAGCGCCACCCCACACCACTCCCAGAACTTGTAGATAGCCAATAAAGCTGAATGTTGGAAGATTCAGGACAGATAAAAGAATGTCCTTCTTTATGGAGCTTGTAGCTGGAACTGTGGAGCTACTTCCCACAGGAAGCAACTTAGATGGCTTTAAAACAGGATTAGGCAACTTCATGGAGGAAAGGGCTGGAGATGGCTCCTAGCTAGGATGGCTCTGCTCTGCCTCCCCTGACAGAGGATGAATTCCATCTGTCGAGAACCGAGGGAGGAGAAAGAACTCTTGTGCTAAGATCCTGCTTGCAGGTTTGCTAATAGAGGCTCCAGGGTGGCTCCTATAAGAACGGGATTGTGGACTGGACGGGCCATTGGCTGGCCCAGCAGGGCTCTTGGTAATGTTCTTATGTTCTTATGCTGCATGCCACACAGTCATGCAGAGGTTGACTTTCCCTGAGCCTGGAGGTTCATCATGCCTAACAGCCATTGCCAGATCTCCTCCAGGAAGTTCCTTGCTCCTTTCTGAAAGCCCTGAGAATATGAGGCCCCCATTCAGCCCTTGCAACCTTTGCAGACCACCTCTGTGGCCTTGTGCCATTCTGTGTACTCCCCGTCACCCAAGAGTACCCCCCCCCTGCATGGGCAGCAGTGATTCCAGGCAGCCTTTGGCCTTTGTGCAAAGAGGTGTTTCCGCGCCCCCCCCGCCTGCCTGCCCACCCCTCCTGCCTCCTTTTTGGCAAATAGCGTTTGTCCTCTGCCTTTCTACTTAATCAGACCTTCCTCTGCAGCAGACATTTTGTGAAAACAAGATGCTGTTGCGGGGGGGGCGGTTATGAACCCAATTGGATTTCCTCGAAGGAAAATGTGTCCTGACAGTCTCATTCCCAGGCTCCCTAAATTGCCTCTCAGCTGGCCGAAGCTTCATTGCACCGCACTTCTCTTTGATTTAGGTGATGAAAAGTCACTCAAGGGGAATGAAAACTCCTGTTGTCAGGCAGAAAGCCTTTTCTCCGGCTTCTGAAAGGATCTCTCCAACACACACGCAGTCTCCAAAGTTTGTCTCTTCTGGGCTCTCTGCACCGTTGTTTTGGTGCTGTTTGCCTTACGATGCAGCCAAGCACCTTTCTGCTGTAATCCTCAGTGGGCCAGGGTTGTTTTTAAGGGACCCAGCACTGGCTAATGAATACCCTGGTGAGGGAGCAGCCTATTCTCTTCAAACAAGAGAGCCTTGGCTGCTGAAATATTAACTGCTGATTGCAAAAGGGGAGCAGTGCCATAAATTGGGCTTCCTCCGAATGAAGCAGCCCAGGAACTCCAGAGGTCCTGTTTGTTGTGCATTTATGATGGTTTGCTCCCAGGATGGCAGCAGGGCAGTTATATTCAATCCCGCTTTCGATACTATTTGCACCTGCGAACTTTGCAGAGTGGACATACCTCTCCGTCTCCAGATGGTGCACGTTCCATAGTTCCCTGCCAAAACCCTGTCACTTGTCATACCATCAATGTTGTGTGTCTCATCTGCGTTGCGTGTAATGCAAGAATCCCCCTAAAGATGGCAATAATGCGGTAGTGTTGGGGAAGCACTGCAGAGCAGCCCCTGGCGGAGAGGGCTGGGTGAATCCCAGTTGCTGGAAACGGCAGGAAGGGAAAGTATTGATCTTGTATTCAAATCCTGCTTGTGGGTTTCCCCAAAGTTATCAAGTCAGCCCCTGAAAGCTCCATAGCTGGATCAGGGCAAATGGGGCCCGATCCGATCCAGCATCCTACTCTCACGTTGACCACCCAGATGCCTCAGTGACAAGCCTGCAAGCAGGGCAGGTTGCAGCAATTTAAAAAACAGTTTAAAACCAGATATAGTCACAAGAATAGGGTGAGTCCAAAATTTTCTCTCTCCGGGTCAAAGGCCGCAAAGGTAAAGAGGTATATCCTTAGCATATGGCAGAAATGATGTAAAGAGAGTGCCTGGTGCGTCTCTGTGAGAGTTCCCAGACTTTGCAGCTGCTACAGAGGATGTCTTTTCTCCAAGCAGCCTTGAATTCTTTGTTGTCGGGCTCTCTGAACCAAACGCTGCGGAAGCTCAGTGGCCGGGAGACAGTTAAAATGCTGTAATTCCAGGGTTTGCCCATGCCTCTTTCAAAATCCTTCCTCCCACACAGAGACGCCCAGGAGTGCCGAAGCTACATGAATTTTAATTATCTGGCTGCATGCAAGAGGGGGCTGCCTTGCGGAGGGTGAAATATTAATAAAACATAAAGTGCTTCTCTTGTTTCTGCTTAATAAGCATCCTTGACAATGGGGAAGGCTGAGCTCATGAGCAGCTCTAACAAGGGCAGGTGGAACCGGGGTTTCCCCCCAAATACGCGGGGGCTTTCCCCCCCCCAACCAGAGTGCTGTGGGCTGGATGTGAAAATGGTGTGTGCGCATTGCTAGCCGTTATGGGATGGAGGGGGGAAGGGGGCTATGTGTGAAGCCGCCTTTGATTCATTTAGAGCTGTGGCTATTTTTAAAGCGACGTTGCATTTAAGAAACTCATCCAGCCTATGCTCTGCCTTCACACTTACAGGCAGGGATGCCTCAGAATGCCAGTGGCTGGAGAACGCGGGAGGGGAGAGTTGGCCAGTGATTGTGAGATTCCATCTGTACATTTCCGAGCACAATTCAAAGTGCTGGTGCTGACCTTTAAAGCCCTAAACGGCCTCGGTCCAGTATACCTGAAGGAGTGTCTCCATCTCCATTGTTCTGCCCAGACACTGTGGACCAGCTCCGAGGGCCTTCTGGCGGTTCCCTCCCTGTGAGAAGTGAGGTTACAGGGAACCAGGCAGAGGGCCTTCTCGGTGGTGGCGCCTGCCCTGTGGAACACCCTCCTATCACATGTCAAAGAGAAGAACTACCAGACATCTGAAGGCAGCCCTGTTTAGGGGAGCTTTTAATGTTTGATACATTACTTTATTTTAATATTAGGTCAGAAGCTGCCAACAGTGGCTGGGGAAACCCAGCCAGATGGACGGGGTATAAATAAATTATTATTATTATTATTATTATTATTATCATCATCATCATCATCATCCTGATTACTGCGCCCTTCAGAAGTGCCTGAGGACTCCCAACACACATCAGAGGAGGCTGGCAGAACACAGACCTGGTGGGATGCCCCGGGAGGCCACATGGTTCACACTGCAGAGTGGGAAGGGACCCTGGGGGTCATCTAGTCCAACCCCCTGCCATGCAAGTATCTCAGCTAAAGCATCCCTGGCAGTTGGCTGTCCAACCTTTGTTTAGAAACCTCTTAGGAAGGAGAGTCCACCACCTTCCCGGGGAGTCCATTCCACTGTCAAAAAGCTCTTGCCATCAGAAAGTTCTTCCAGATCTTGAGTTGGAATCTCCTTGTCATTTGAATCCGCTGGTTCAGGTCCTTCCCTCCGGATCAGGGGAAAAGAAGCTGGTTCCACCTTCCATGGGACAGCCCTTCAGATATTTGAAAACGGCTGTCAAATCTCCTCTCGGTCTTCTCCAGGCTAAGCGTCCCCAACACCTTCAGAAAAAGCAAGACTCTTATGAGCACTGTATAGGATGGGTGGTCATAAGGCTGTCTGCCCCTCCCGAATTAATTTCCTGTGCTTTTGAGGTTTGTCCTGGTTTAGCATCTGAGAGAGAATAATTTTGAGGAAAGGGGAAGCCTTACTCCAGCCTTATTCCAAGCCCTTTCTATACCAGAAAGTTGCTCATTTGGTTTTTTCAAGTCTTTGTTTTTTAAATATCTGCTGCTTGTGATATTTATGACTGGCTAAGCAGAGGTCAAGGGATGTTAAACCACAGAGCCTAGGACTTGCCAATCAGAAGGTTGGCGGTTCGAATCCCCGTGAAGGGATGAGCTCCCATTGCTTGGTCCCTGCTCCTGCCCACCTAGCAGTTCGAAAGCACGTCAAAGTGCAAGTAGATAAATAGGTACCACTCTGGCGGGAAGGTAAACAGTGTTTCTGTGTGCTGCTCTGGTTTGTCAGAAGCGGCTTAGTCATGCTGGCCACATGACCCAGAAGCTGTACGCCGGCTCCCTCGGCCAGTATAGCGAGATGAGCGCCGCAACCCCAGAGTCGGTCATGACTGGACCTAATGGTCAGGGGTCCCTTTACCTTTAAGCTAGTCTGCCAGTTGAGACTAGGAACAGAGGAAGCCGTCTCGTACAAAGTCAGACGGTTGGTCCATTTAGCTCAGTATTGTCTGCACTGGCTGGTAGCATCTCTCCAGGGTACCAGAGAGGGAACTTTTCCTAGCCATGCCCGGAGATGCCATGAGGAATTTCACCGGGGATCCTCTGCAAGCAGTGTGTACGTCCTGCCACTGAGCTGTGGCTCTGGGAGAGATTGACTTTCTCCCAGCTCTTTATAAATGTTCTTTGTTTTTCGTAGTTGAAAATGTTGGTATCTGTAATTTTTATTGTGTGTTTTACGCTGCTGGAATGGTCTTGATGACGGGGCAGGCTCATAAATCAGGCGGAGAAACAAGCACTTAAATTAAATTGCAGATTGGCCATTAGCAAAGTTAGGGAACTTTCATTTGTGAGGTTAATCATGCCTTTTGGCCTGGAACGTGTCGTTTGTGGATACTGTCAATACAGATCACAAAGCCATAAAAACATTTGCATTTGCACGGCCCTTTGGAGTGCTCAGAGCACCTCACATGCCATTATCACAACACTCCTCACAACAACCTTCTGAGGTAGGACAGGGCTGCTGTAAGACAAAGGGTGGGGAAGGCTTGAGGCTGAGAGCGACAGGCAGCAATCGTCCCTGCTTCCTGATGTGAGACTAGCAGGTCAATGGCTGAGAACATGTCTGCTGGGACAGGCCAAAGGGGGCCCCTCTAGTCCAGCATCCTGCTCTCACAGGGGCCAACCTGGGAAACTGACAAGCAGGATTCAAGCGCAACAGCAACTCTCCCCTCCTGCAGTTCCCAGCAATTGGCATTCAGAAGCATTTCTGGCTAGGAGCCATCTGCAGCCTTCGCCACAAATTTGTCTAATCCACTTTTAAAGCCATCTTGGTTGGTGGCCGTCAGTGCCTACAGTGGCAGGGAGTTCCACAGTCTAACTATGAGCTGCCTGAAGAAGTCCTTTCTTTTCTCTGTCCTGGGTTTTTCCGGCGTTCATTCGATGCCCACGAATTCTAGTGTTCCAAGAGGAAGCATTTTCCCTCTCCGCTTCCTCCTTGCCTTGTGCAGTTTTATAAACTTCTGTCCTATCGCCTCTTTCTGCCTTTTCTCTGAACTAAGAGGTCCCAAATGGGGCAGCTTTTCCTCATAGGGGAGGGGCTCCATCCCCTTGACTGTTTAGGTTGCCCTAGTAAAGGTAAAGGGACCCCTGACCATTAGGTCCGGTCGTGGACGACTCTGGGGTTGCGGCGCTCGTCTCGCTTTATGGGCCGAGGGAGCCGGCGTACAGCTTCCGGGTCATGTGGCCAGCATGACTAAGCCGCTTCTGGCGAACCGGAGCAGCGCACGGAAACGCTGTTTACCTTCCCGCCGAAGCGGTACCTATTTATCTACTTGCACTTTGACGTGCTTTCGAACTGCTAGGTTGGCAGGAGCAGGGACCGAGCAACGGGAGCTCAAACCGCTGACCTTCTGATCGGCAAGTCCCGGGCTCTGTGGTTTAACTTACAGCGCCACCGGCGGTTTCCCTACTCTGAACCTTTTCTGACTCTGCTACATGCTTTTTGAGGTGAGGGAGGTGAGCAGAACCGAACACAGCACCTGGGAAGAGGAGGCAGGCATGCTTTTTTACAGCCTGCTTCCGGCCTTCTGCAGGGGACCTCAGGGTGGAATGATGGAGGTCCTGCCCTCAGATGGCCATGTTATTTTTCTGTTCACTTTCCCATGTCCATGGCACATGTTTCCTTTCCCCCCTCTGGGCTCCGGTCAACCAGGATCTATTCCACAGCTTCCCTTTTC
This sequence comes from Podarcis erhardii, assembly GCF_964252035.2. NCBI lineage: Eukaryota > Metazoa > Chordata > Lepidosauria > Squamata > Lacertidae > Podarcis > Podarcis erhardii. The sequence continues at coordinate 100,717,788 of NC_138509.1, read as the reverse complement.
ATGCTTTGCACTTTATCCAATCCCCTCCTGCCTCACAGCAACTTAACCCAGCAGAGGAAAATGGATAAATAATGCAGACGTAGCTTTTATCGGTTTAGGGTGGTGAAATCATATACGGACTGGGCTGCAGCGGCTCAGTGGAGAGAGAGGAGTTGTAATGACCAGTCAAACGGTAGCCTCACAACTCCCTTCTGTGCCACGCTGGTAGTTGTGCACACACAACAGTTTGCACACACAACATGCACACTTCCTCAGATACACACGAAAGCTCATACCAAGAACTGACTTAGTTGGTCTTTAAGGTGCTACTGGAAGGAATTTGTTTTGTTTTGACTATGGCAGACCAACACGGCTACCTATCTGTAACTGGAACTTTAGAGGGAAGGAAGGGAAGAGGGAACACGATAGAAGTTTGTGAAATAATGCAAAGCACAGGGAAAGTGGATAGAAGTTTGTTTTTTTAAAAAACTTTCTTTCCTAACCCTAGAACTCCTTGCCCTCCAGTGTAGTCGAATGTTGGGAGATTCAGGAAAGGTGCAAGAAAGCAGTACAGTTAAAGTGTGGAACTCCTTGCCGCAGGAGGCAGTGATGTTCATGAACCTGGATAGCTTTAAAAGATTTGACAAATTCACTGTGCTTCTGAATCCCAGTTGCCTGAAACCACACGAGGGAAGAGTTAATCCTGCTTGCAAATTTCCCATTGCCGCATCTGCTTGGCCCCTGTGAGAACAGGATTCTGACCTAGGGGGCCCCCATTGGCCTGATCCTGCAGGGCTGTTCTTATGTTCTTATACCCTTTTACGAAGCAGCATTCCGGACTGAGACGAGCCCCCTCTGGGGCGATTCATGAAGACGACTGCATTCTCAAATACCAAGGCAGGGCTTGGGTGTCACTCACGTGATGCTGAGAACCAGTCCTTCCATTCGCAGGGCCTGTAAAGCAACCTAAATGTGCTGGAACAGGTCATAAAATTACTTTTTAAAGCAATCCTTGTGCCCTGTTCATTGGTCCACATACAGTTAGAAGGGGGGGGGGCTTCAGTAATTGTGTGAAAGTCCCCTTTGGGGGCCTAGCATGAAAAGCTTCCCAAAGCAGAGTGCCTCTGAGCATCCGTGGGCACTTGTGCTTGCACGCTTGAGCACGTCAGAGGGGTGGCCTCCTAGGCACCTGCAGAGTGTCACCAGTGAGGCAGCTTCATCCAGCCACACACAAAGGACAGAAGCATTTATAAGGGTGATGAGCGACCTGCGCCGCCCCCCCCCCCCGCAGGGGTGATCCCTAGGCGGCACATCCTGTTTTCCCAGATTGATCTCCTTAAGGAAGGGGGCAGAGTAAACTGGGAGGCTGCAGGGGGGCAGCGTCCCTGAGGAGGAACATCAGAGCTTCCTGGATCAGGCCAATGGCCCACCTGGAGTCCAGCGTCCTGTTCTCACAGACGCCCCAATGGGAAACCTGCAAGCAGGACTGGAGCACAAAGAGCACAACTCTCCCCTCCTGTAGCTTCCAGAGACCGGCATGAAAGAAACAGCCCTTTCCTTTTGCAAGAACGCTATTCAGAGGTAGACTGCCCCTCGATGCGGAGGCTCCATTCTCTGCAACCAGTTGGTGGATCGTCGCCTTTTCAGGGCACCTCAAACCCAGTGACCCCCACCCCTTCTTTTTAATGGCCCGGAGACATTGTCAAAAATTGACAGGCAGCAAGGCTTCTAAACACCAGTTGCCAGAAACCGCAGGAGGCGAGAGGAGAGCAGCTGCTGCTGCTGCCGCTGGTGGTTTCAGCCGTTGTGAGATGCCATTGGCCTCATCCTGCAAGCTCTTCTGATGCTCTTATCTCCTGGCTCCGCTCCAGGGGTCCAGCCCCGCAGTCCGTTGCGGGGCCTGGGATTCCCCCCCCCCGCCGTCCTCGATGCGCGGTGGGATGCGTTGGCCAGCCTCCCGCGTTGGCGAGCGCCGAGCGCATCCTCCTCGGAGCAGCGCGGGCGAAAGAGGTGCCGGGGCTGCGAGCCAGCCAGCCAGCCAGCCAGCCAGCCAGCGAGCCCCTCCTGCTGTCCCCCGGCGAGCCGTCGAATCAGCGGCGCCCGCAGTGGTCTCTCCTCCGCCCGGGCGAGCCTCTCATCCAAACCTCGGTCACGTAGGATTGCGTAGAAGCGGGGAGGGAGGCGAGGCTGCTGCTGCCGCCGCCGCCACCGGCTGCCTCCGAAGAGGCTGCCATTCTCCGCGCGCCGCTGCTCCGCCGGGTCGGGACCGCAGGACCCGCCGCGAAACCGCCTCCTCGGGGAGGGGAGATGGCAGCTCGGGCGGCCGCGGCTGCTGCCCGGCCCCCGGGCGGCCCCTGAGCGCCTCGCCGGTGGGGGCGGCTCCCGGGCAGCCCAGAAGAAGAGGAGGAAGGGGGCTTCCCCGCCACCGGGTCGCCATGGGCCGCCGGAGAAGCTGAGCGAGGCCGTCGCGGAGCTATGTGGCTGGCCCGGGGACCGGCGGGCCGCAGCGGGGGCCACGAGGCAGCTGCAGCGCCGCCGCCGACGGAGAGGAGGAGGAGGCGGCGGCGACGGGGGGCGGGAGCCTGAGAGAGCCCGCCTTCGCCCCCCCTCCTCCGCCCGCCCTCCGCGCGGTCCCCGAGCGTGGAGACAGACGGCGCCTCTTTCGTCTTCCAAGCCGACGTCGACACTGCGAAAGGCCTCGCCGGACGGGTCCCCGACGGAGCGGGGGCCATGAGGGGGGCTCCGCCGGCGCCTCTCGGGTCCGGCAGCTCAGAAATGAGATCCCCGCGAGGCCCCGACGCCGGAGACCCCCGCGCCGAGGCGGCCAGAGCATCGGAAGGAGCAGCAGCAGCCGCAGCCGCCCCGTCGGACCCACATTCCTCCTCCTCGTGATGCGCCGCTGGGCCTCGGGACCCGCGGGGGGATACTGAGGCAGGGCTCTGGGGAGCCTCCACTCCTCCCCGCTCCACGCCCAACATTTGCCAGCCGGGTTTTGTATCTCTTTCTCTCGCTCGCTTCGCAACGAGGACCGTCCCTTCGTGCCAAAGCAGCGCGGGCCCTGGAGCGGCCAGCTGTTGCGGGGCTCGCATCTGGAGAGGCGCGAGGTTCCGGAGGGGCGTCGGGGCCCTGGACAAGGCGCCTGGCCAGCCTGCCGACCGAGAGCCCCTGCCGTCGAACCTTCCCCCGAGCGGAGGCAGCGCGGGAGGGAGGCGAGCAGAGGCGTCTTTTCCCCCCAGCCTCTGGGCTGGGGGGGAGGCGGAGAGGAGCAGGGGGTCTCTGCTGGGGGCCCGGACTTTCGGGGTGGGGGGCTTGCGCCGAAGATGGGGAGCCGTCGAGCGGGCGATGAGGGCTAGCGGCCTGTGACTGCTGCCGCCGCCGCCGCCCGCCCGCCCCGTCCGGCCATGGCCGCGGCCATCGCCAGCTCGCTGATCCGGCAGAAGCGGCAGGCCCGCGAGTCCAACAGCGACCGCGTGTCCGCCTCCAAGCGCCGCTCCAGCCCCAGCAAGGACGGCCGCTCCCTCTGCGAGAGGCACGTCTTGGGCGTCTTCAGCAAGGTCCGCTTCTGCAGCGGCAGGAAGAGGCACGTCCGGCGGAGACCAGGTCAGTAGCTGCCGCGGGCGGGCGGGCGGGCGCGCGCCAGGGGGGCCAGACCCAGAAGCAGCGACCCTGGGCGTGTGCTGAGGGAGTGCGGGCGCCCCTGGGGATTGCCCTTGCAGGGGGGCCTCGGGACATGTGCAGAGCGCTTCCCTTGTTTTGAGCAGTCCAGGCCGGGAGTCCTCTTAGCTCAGCGCCTGGTTCCTCGCAGTTTGTAGGCTGCTGTCCAGCTCCACCTCGACAGATCGGCCACCGAGGTAGACTGCCCCTAAACCTGGAGCTCTGTTTATCCACCAGAGCTACTAGGCATTTATAGACCTAGCTGCCACATATGAAGCTTTTACATTTTGATGCCACTCTGACTGAGACTAAGGTGGGGCCAGGAGTCCTGCCATAGGGTTCAGCTGGATGCCTCTGGGGTGCCGGTAAGCAGGGCTTGACGTCAAGAGCCGTCTCTTGCTCTTTGCCTCGCACCAACTGGAATTCAGGCTTAGGCTGCCCCCTCCTATTGCCATTGTGACAAAAAGCAAATAAACTGAGCGTGTGCAGAGGGCCACTTAAGAACTGCAAACTCCCAATTTAGAAGGCAGACTCAGGGGCTGTGTTTCCCAGGTGTTGATTTTCAATACTAGGAGCCAGGCCCGCAACGTCTGAGGCAGGGAGGGCGGCAAGAGTTCTCCTGCGCAAGTGCAGAGTGCTCCCTCATAGGCAGCACCACAGCAGGGATGTCTGTGGATATTGTGCAGCTTATTACCATTATTATTTGCAGCCTGCCCGTCAGAATACTTATCCTTCAAAGGTAGCTTATAAAGGACTTTGAAATGCAGTCCCCCCCAACCCCCCCCCCAACACATGATAAGCAATTTCAACATATAATAAGTCAGATCATTGGTGGTAGATTGATCCCTGAATTTCTCCCATGCTCAGGGCTGCCCCCCCCCCTTTTCTTCATATTTTGAAAGCTCTTCCCTTTTCCCTTTTAATTTTTTCCCTTGCTGTATTTGCATAACAGTTCCCAGATTAATTGTCCCACATTGCAGCCTTTTATTCTGGATTCAGGTGGTTTCCAGCAAGTCCTGCCCGGTCCCCCAATTCTGGTTCTGTGCTTACAGTAACTAAAAGGTGTAGGATCCTTATTTCCTCCCAGTCCATATATGCTTTGAACCACAGGGAGCAAAATCCATTCTTTTCTAGCTGTAATGCTCACATGGGTCAAGTGTATGGAACTGACCTGGGCCTGCAATTCTCACCCGAGGCCCATCTTCATCTCCCTCTGGAGGGCGGCAGCAGCAGGAGAAGAAGGGGCCTTTTCTGTGGTGGCTCCCCACTTGTGGGATGTTCTCCCCAGGGAGACTCATCTGGCACCTTCATGGCATGTTTTTTGGGCACCATTTCCCTATAACCAGGACTTTGGTTGATGAACATCAGTATCCGAAAATCACCAGGTGCCAAGGGTATTTTACACCTGGTGAAGATGACTGTGTGGCAGGATGAAACCTGACGCCTCCACCACCTGGAGCTGCCTACCTGGGGCTCTTGGATCTTGACTGTTTTCTTACATTAGCAAAATGTCCTGTGGAATTCTATCCATAACATTTTATCTGCACAATCGCAATGAATTTCAGGAACCCTAAAGTCGTATTGAAAAATGTGACTTTCGAGCCGTCTGGGTTTGGCTGGTTTAAGGAGCCATTTGACGCCCAGCTTAAATATCTGCGTTTCTAACCCCGATTAACATTGCATGGCCTTTTAAATGTCTTTGTGGGGTGGGGGATATTGGCTTGTCATTGTTTTTCATAGAATCACAGAATTGTAGAGTTGGAAGGAACCCCAGGGGTCATCTAGTCCAACCCTCTGCAATGCAGGAATTTTAACTAGATCAGACATGACCAATGGCCACCCAACCTCTGCTTTAAAACCTCCAAGGAAGGAAAGTCAACCACCATCCAAGGTAGTCTGTTCTACAGTACAGTGGTACCTCAGTTTACGAACTTAATCCGTTCCAGAAGTCTGTTCTCAAACCAAAACTGTTCTCAAACCGAGGTGTGCTTTCCCAAATGAGGCCTCCCGCTGCTGGTGCCCTTCCACCGTTTGGATTCCATTCTTAGACCGAGGTAAAGTTCTCAGACTGGGACACTACTCCGGTTTTGCAGAGTTATTAAACCAAATCATTTGTAAACAGGACTGTTCTTAAACCGAAATACCACTGTAAACCTTAGTTGAAAGACACCCATAGTGTTTTGCGCTCCCAGATTTCAGATTTCTAACAAACATTCAGTGACTAGAACCTGATAGCTGATCCCAAGTGTTCTCAGGTCTTTTTAACCCCAGGCAGAGCTGTGGCAGCAAAATGTGGCTGACTTTATAACACCCCCCCCCCAAAAAAATGGACTATTTTTTTTACATGCTAATCTCCACTATCCCATCCTCCTCTTGCATGTCAATCGGATTTGAACAGGACACATTCCCCGAATTGTGCCCATTGGCACCAAAGGTTTGCCTCCTTGCTCTCAAGAGCCTCAGCTCTGCCAAGTGGTTCAAAAGGAAGGCTGCCGATGCACAGGATTTGCTCTGGCCACTGGTTTCCCAAGCTGTGCTACTACTGATGCTCCTCTCTGTGTGACGGAGCAATGGGATGTTGCATTGAAAGGGACACAGACTCTGGTGCTCAAGTCAGCCCAGAAAGCACATCTTGTGAAGAGCTGGAAAAGGGGTTTGCACACTGAGCTTCCAGCATGGCTCCGACATCCCAGCACTCTTCCCTGTGGACGGCACCAGACATTACAGGCCTCCACTAATGAATTTGTCCTTATGTAACAGAGAAGGAGGGTGTCTACTGTGGGATGTAAACACAGGAGCAGTCAATGACAACATTCCTAGAGTGTACATGTTAGAACATGGGGAGGGATGTCTGTCCAGCAAGCAGGTAAACTTCCTGGGGACGGACTTCCTCCGCATGTGACCAGAGGTGGGTGTGGCCTCACCTGTGCAGGTAATGATAAAAGCACAGGGCAGGCAGCCACTCTTCTCCCTTGCCTCTTGCCTCTTGCCTCTTGCCTCTCTGCCATCTTCATCTTCTGAAGGAGCAACATGCCCTCTTGGCTCTCAGCCAAGAGAGGACAGTACTATCTTCCTATAAGTGCATGTTTCTAAGTGTATGTAACCTTTTTAAGCCTGCCTACCTTCTGGGATCATATTGTGAACAGAACGTGAGTAAACTCTTTTATACTTTTATAAAGACTGTGTCGTGTCTTGTATTTTAAGAGGGAACAAAGGGGAAATTACCAGAGTAATTATTATAGAGGTTCTAGCGAACCTGTGCAAGCGTTACCGTTGCGAACTTAAAGGGGAATGTCTATAAACTCTGCTGATATTTTGGGAACTTGTTAGTACAAGTTGGATAAGGATATAATTAGTCAATATATCCTCTCCTGCACCCCAGAACATTCCCACAAAGGGTTATGGGGCCCAGAATTGCATATTTCTGCGTATTTTTGAAGGATTGCATTGGATTGTGATTTTGAATTGAGTAGTATTTTTTCTGAGTTAACTTCCTGGTAAGCACATGGTCCTTTGTTCCATTGTGCAGTGGGGATTAAGCACCCCCCCCCTTCCCTCAGAGTTCACAGTGACCCAAGGCAGTGAAGAATTGTTTTGAATTTTGAGATTTTTGAGATTTTGATTTTAAAATTTTGAGAAATTTTGAAATTTTGAAGAATTTTCAAATTTTTGGATTTTAAGATGGCTAGAGCAGCTTTTGATAGTGATGCAAAGCTAGGAATGCCTGTGCTGAATGAACACAATTTCATGCACTGGAAGCAGCGCTTGATAGCATGTTTAGATTATAAGCACATTTTGGAAGCTTTAAACCCTCAACCTACGGGATCGTCTGAGGAAGCTTTAGCCAAGATAAGTGCTTGGAAACGCATGAACAGCGAAGCTAGACACATAATTTTGAGTGGACTTCGTGATGAGCAGCTATCATTAATAAATAGTACAGATGATGCATCTCAAATCTTAAGAGATATTGAGCGCGTGTATGGAGAATCTAGCATAAACTGCTTCAGAAACTTGGTGTGTAAATTAACCAGAGTGAGGATGAATTCAAAAGAGGAATTCACAGAGCACATCAACAAGTTCACTGAGATTATTCAGAGAATTGATTTGACTCCCAAAGCTTTTGATGAAGATACAAAGATAGCATTTTTGTTATCATCACTTGGACCACGCTTTAGCGCATTTGTAAGTTTGATGGATCATAGACAAGGTCTGACTTTTAAAGACTTGATTGGTTATTTAAAAGAAGAATGCAGAGATAGAGCTGAATCTCCAGTGAGAAATGCTAGAAGCAAAGACAGTAGTTATGCATCTAGGCAATGTACAAAGTCCAAAGAGATGCCTAAGAAAGTGATTTGTTTCAATTGTAACAAAGAAGGACACATTGCAAAGAATTGCAAGGCTCCTAAAGCCAAGAAACCCCACCCCTTTCAGCCAAAAGGGGAAAAGAAGGGGAAATGTGAATGCACATGGCTACTGCAAGAAAGGAATTTAACTGTCCAGAATCGTGAGAATAGACGTAATAAATGGATAATTGATTCAGGTGCCAGCTCACATTTTTCATATAAAAAGGACTATTTTAATGAGATAAATGATGAAGAAGGATCTGAAATTGAAATTGCAGATGGGAACATTGTTAAAGCAAAAGGTGCAGGTTCCATGAGTCTGAAATGCAATATAAACAATGAATGCATTGAGAACACAATCTCTAGAGTTTTGTATGTACCAGAGCTGAGCTGCAATTTAATCAGCGTGTCCACATTGGACAAGAAAGGTTTCCAGATCACATTTGGAAATGGAGAATGCAAAGTGACTAGAAATGGCAAAGTGTTTGCTCAAGCAGAGCTAATCAATGGTGTATATGAGCTTGATTTTTCAGAGAATCAGTCTGCAAAGGTGGCACATTCCAGCCAGAAGGATGAAGCAGATCTGGACCTATGGCACAGAAGGCTTGGACATAGAGACACCAACGTCATTCTGGATCTACAGAAAAGAGATCTTGTAAGAGGTTTGCAGGTAAAGCAGAGCAACAAAGCTCCAGCAAAGTGCATAAGCTGTATTACTGAGAAGGCTGTAAAACCTTCATTTCCACGTTGTGCAGAACAAAGAAGCAACAAAGTGCTTGACATAGTGCACACTGACATATGTGGACCCATGAATGTTCCCTCACTGGGAAAGAATAGATATATTTTAATATTTCTGGATGACTTTTCAAGATTTTGTGTTGTGTATTTCCTCAAAGAGAAGAGTGAGACAGTGGACAAGCTCCAGGAATACATTGCCATGGTCAAGAACAAATTCCAGAGAGCTCCAGCTGTGTTAATGAGCGACAATGGAGGTGAGTACTGCTCAAATGAAATGCAGGCTCTCCTGGCCAAGGAAGGAATTGCACATGTAACCACAATTCCTTACACACCACAGCAGAATGCCATAGCTGAGAGAAAGTTTAGGTCCATTATGGACATGACAAGGTGCATGCTAAAGGATGCATGTTTGCCACAGAAGCTGTGGGCCGAAGGAGTGTACACGTCGGTCTATTTGCAGAATAGACTGCCAACTAAAGGTGGAGAGCGCACACCATTTGAACTTTGGCATGGGAAAGCTCCCAATCTGTCGCACATACGTGTGTTTGGAAGTCCATGTTACTTCCACGTGCCCAAGGAACACAGACACAAGCTTGACTCCAGGGCAAAAGCAGGTATCCTTGTGGGATACGCCTCTGGAGGCAAAGGATACAGAATTATGGACTTACAAACTGGTAAGACAAATGCATACCATGCGGTTTATTTTGATGAATATGGAAAAGTAGACACTAAGAACACTGTTGTGGATTCTTCCGATGAGTCAGAAAGGACTCAAGAATTTGTATATTTCCCTTTTGAGACCCCACAAAGTACTAATCTGCCTTCGAGTGTTACAGCGCCCCCTACAGGCGACGCACCAGAAGACGCAGAGGACCAGAACCCTGGCGGCACCAGAGACGAAGATGAGGACTCAGATGGGGACATGCCTGCGTTGGAGGAGGATGAGGAAGCTGATGCGGTCGCAGAACCAGAGGTCAGGCGCTCGTCCAGAACCAACAAAGGTGTCCCACCATTACGGTTGTCCTACTTTGCAGGGTCGGCGTTTCCACAAGAACCTTCCACTTGGGAAGAGATACAGGAGATGCCAGCTGCAGAAGCCAGTCTCTGGAGGAAGGCCGCGCAGGAGGAGATGGATGCACTGCATCAGAACAAGACATGGACACTCACTGAGCTGCCTCCCGGTAAGAAGGCCATTGGCAGTAAATGGGTTTTCAAGGTTAAGAAGGGGTCAGAAGGAGAAGTGCAGCGCTACAAAGCTAGACTTGTAGCACAGGGATTTTCACAGCGTTTTGGTGAAGACTATGATGAAGTTTTTGCACCAACCGTGAGGTACAGCAGCGTAAGAATGCTTTTAAGCATTGCAGCCTCCAAGAAAATGAGAGTGAAACACATAGACATTGCTACCGCTTTTCTACACGGGCAGATTTCTGAAGAAATCTATATGAAACAGCCCAAAGGTTTTGTGAAACCACATGAGGCACATTTAGTGTGCAAACTGCAGAAAGGACTTTATGGACTTAAACAGGCTGCTAGAGCCTGGAACCAGAAGTTGCATAAAATGCTGACGCAACTTGGGTACAAGCAAGGCGATGCTGACAAGTGCTTGTACAGTAAGTCAAATAACGGACAATTCTCATATATCTTAGCATTTGTTGATGACCTGATTATTGCCACAGCAAGTGAGAAAGACTATACACAGATAGTAAAACACCTTAGCAAAGAGGTGGAGGTCAAGGAGCTAGGAGATGTCCAGTACTACCTCGGGATCCAGGTGGAAAGAGAAGAGGACGGCTCATTTCTTCTCAGCCAAAGACAGAAGATCCACGAGCTGATTGAGCACATGCAGATGCAAGACGCACATCCAGTTGCTACACCGATGGCTACTGACTTCCTGAAGAATCAGCAGGATTCGAAGCAGTTGCCAGACAACAATGACTACAGGTCGGCGATTGGTAAACTTTTGTATTTAGTTACCACATGTAGACCTGACTTAGCAAATGCTGTGGGGATTCTTAGCAGAAAAGTGAATTCTCCCACTGAGCATGATTGGGCAGGTGTAAAGAGGGTGGTGCGATATTTGAAGGGTACCATGAATTGTAAATTAAGGTTACCAGCCGTCAGAGACCCTAAGTTGGTTGGGTATACTGATGCGGATTGGGCTGGGGATAATGCTGATTATAAATCAACAAGTGGTCATGTTTTCATGTTTGGTGATGGACCTGTTTCATGGGGCAGTTATAAACAGAGCTGTGTAGCATTATCTTCCACAGAATCAGAATACGTTGCAGCAACAGAAGCCTGCAGAGAGATCGCCTGGCTTGATCAACTCATAAAGGACTTTGGGTTGGTGAGAAAAGGGCCTGTCAGCTTGCTAGAGGACAATCAAAGTTGCCTGAAGCTGACGCAGAGTGAGAAGTTCCTGGCCAGAACAAAACACATTGGGGTTAAATACCACTACATACGCCAGATGATCCAGGATGGACTTGTGGAACTATCCTACTGCAGCACCCAAGAGATGACTGCTGACATCCTGACGAAACCCCTACCAAGAGAGAGTTTCCAGAATCTACGTGTGAAGCTGGGACTCTGGGTGGTTGAATAAAGTTGTTTATGTTTTGTGTATGTTGTATTGCCTGAGAAGGGGTATGTGGGATGTAAACACAGGAGCAGTCAATGACAACATTCCTAGAGTGTACATGTTAGAACATGGGGAGGGATGTCTGTCCAGCAAGCAGGTAAACTTCCTGGGGACGGACTTCCTCCGCATGTGACCAGAGGTGGGTGTGGCCTCACCTGTGCAGGTAATGATAAAAGCACAGGGCAGGCAGCCACTCTTCTCTCTTGCCTCTTGCCTCTTGCCTCTTGCCTCTCTGCCATCTTCATCTTCTGAAGGAGCAACATGCCCTCTTGGCTCTCAGCCAAGAGAGGACAGTACTATCTTCCTATAAGTGCATGTTTCTAAGTGTATGTAACCTTTTTAAGCCTGCCTACCTTCTGGGATCATATTGTGAACAGAACGTGAGTAAACTCTTTTATACTTTTATAAAGACTGTGTCGTGTCTTGTATTTTAAGAGGGAACAAAGGGGAAATTACCAGAGTAATTATTATAGAGGTTCTAGCGAACCTGTGCAAGCGTTACCGTTGCGAACTTAAAGGGGAATGTCTATAAACTCTGCTGATATTTTGGGAACTTGTTAGTACAAGTTGGATAAGGATATAATTAGTCAATATATCCTCTCCTGCACCCCAGAACATTCCCACATCTACAGCGCACGGGGAGTAGGAAGAACATGTTCTCCAGCTCTTTGCATGCGCACGCCTCTGCTTCCCACTTCACAAGGAATCTGTGCTCCACAGAACATAATAAGCCTGTGCTGGATCAGGCCCTTGGCTCATCCAGTCCAGCATCCTGTTCTTACGGGGGCCAACCAGACGCCCAAAGGGAAAACCCACAAGCAGGATTTAAGCATGAGAGCCCTCTCCTCATTGCTTGTACCAATTAATAGTCCTCTCCTTTGTGAATGTGCCTGTTCCTCTCTTACAGCCATCCAAGTTGCTGGCCATCACTGCCTCCTGTGGCAGGGAGTTCCATAGTTCTGTGCTGTGTGAAGAAGGCTTTTCCTTCATCTGCCTTAACCTTCCGTCATTCAGCTTCCCTGGAGGTCCACAATCTCTGGTGTTACGAGAGATGGAGAAGAATTTTCTCTCTCTCCGCTTTCTTCCACGCCAAGCAGAATTTCATAAACTGTCATGTCACCTCTTCCTTGCCTTTTCTCTAAATGAAGAAGTCCCAAACGTTGCCGCCTTTCTTCATAGAGGTAGGCTAGGCTGAGAGCCAGTGACTGGCCCAAGATCGCCCAGGGAGAACTTCACAGTCGAGAGGGTCTGGAACCCTGGTCTCCCAGTTCCTAGTCCAATGCTCTAACCACTACACCACGCTGTCTGCAGATACATCATTTCAGGAACTTGTGAATCGTTTTATTGGAATAGGCAGCAGCCAGTCTCTCTCAGCACCTTTGTGGGATTCAACTGTCAGGAGGCCCTTCTCTCTCTCTCTCTCTCTCTCTCTCTCTCTCTCTCTCTCACACACACACACACACACACACACACTCTACTGACATGTAGCTTGGCTTGCTTCCCTGAGCAATCTGAAATTCACATCTGCTGTGTCTGGCCCAATTTAAGCAATAACCAAAGTGCTCTCTCTCCATTCACACAACATGGGTCTTATACTGAGTCAGATTGGTTCTCCACCTAGCTTAGTGGGGAGCCCTTGGACCTATAAACTCACCCCCAGTGCCCCCTACTGTACCCTATTGAAAAAAGCACTATTTCAGAGCAGCGGTTTGCACGACCCACTAATCTGACACAATGCAATTTGAGACAGTGACAATTAATTGCACACTTATTGAAAATCCATTTCAAGCCATTGAGTTCAACTCAATCAGCAAAACTGATGAACCTGATGCAGGGATGCCCCCACAATGAAGCCACTGATCTAGCTCAGCTGGCCAGGATTTCCTATGGGAGACTTCCCAACTGGGGAACTGAACCCGGGACTCCTCTAGGCAAGGCATGTGCTCTGCCCCTGAAAGGTGGATGCTTGTTTGTCTGGTCCCATCCTGCCTGCAATTAGCAGATGGAGCAAAGTCAATGTATGATGAAAAGGTAGCTGATCAATTGATGGAGTGGCACGCAATCTGCTGCTGCACCTGAGCTGTGACTACTGCCCTGGCCGCTGTGGGCAGTGAGATGCCTGGGTGAGGTCTGGGATCATGCCCACTATGGCCTCCTTAGCAGTCCCGTTTAAACCAAGAGCTGCCAAGCTTCAGATCTGTCAGCCATACTGTCTGAACTTTGGTGGCTAAGAGCGACCTTTGATTCCTTGGTTTGGAAAAGGCATGCACTCTGTGCGTGCTCAGAGACACATCCCTGCCAAGCACAGAGAGGACACACAGTTCTGAGGGCCGCCTAACGTTGGCTTACTCTCTGCCCTGCTAGACTTCCAAAGTTTATTCCTTTTTTTCAAAGTACCCAAGAGGAAGGGGAAATTGCTGGCTTTGCACAGCCCACCTCAGACAGACATTGAACTGAACAATGAAGTTTGCCTTTTCAAGATCCGCCCTTTGGGTCTGGAATTGTCATCCCTGTAGGATAATTTGCTTTGCAGAGCCTCTTTTCCACCTTGCAAGGTGGAAAGCCAAACTGTCCAAGAATTTCCATCCAAGCAAGTTGGGTCCGGAAGTTTTGCACTTCCTTAGAAACACATTTTTTGGGGGGAGCAGTGGGAGGGCAAAACATCCTTTCTGGCAGCCTCAAGGTGCAGTGTTAAGGTGATGTGGAGCAGCCTTATTGGCCCACCTAGGCCCAGAGGCAAAGCAAGGTCAGATGGTACCTGGGGCAGAAAGTTTTTGTCACCCCCCCCCATGTTGCAATTTTGGGGTACGTTGCCCAAAGTTGTTCAGCTTTTTTTTAAGGAGGGTTGGCTGCAAAACAGATATGCCCACTGTTTGCAAAAGTCCGACCGACAATAGCATAAAACCGCCTGGGGGGTGCGAACACCGCCCGCTGGGGGGTGCCAGGCTGATCACGAGGCATTTTTGCGTGATCAGCAGGTGGATTTTCACAACGACAATTGTGCCAATTGCGGAAATCCACCCACTGAGTGTGTGAGTGTCACCACTCCAAGCGTGGTGTAGTGGTTGAGAGTGGTGGACTCGTAATCTGGGGAACTGGGTTCGCTTCCCCGCTCCTCCACATGCAGCTGCTGGGTGACCTTGGGCCAGTCCCACTTCTCTGAAGTCTCTCAGCCCCACTCACCTCACAGAGTGTTTGTTGTGGTGGAGGAAGGGAAAGGAGAATGTGAGCCGCTTTGAGACTCCTGAAGGGGATTGAAAGGCGGGATATCAAATCCAAACTCTTCTTCTTCCTCCCAGGGGGATTTGGTCACCCCCTAGGCATGACACCCAGGGTGGACTGCACCCCGCCACCCCCTTGTGATGCCCCTGCCTAGGCCAGTGCCATCCACACTCCAGAGCCTCTGTGTGTGTTGTTCCTGAGCTCCCGTTGACCATTCATGCCAGGGGACGGAACCTGGGGGCGTCAGTGGTTTGCAAAGCCACTGAACTACCACTTCCCAATTTGCAAAGGGGGAAAGGAATGGAGATGGCTTGGATGGAAATTCTTGGACAGTTTGGCTCGTGACATTGGCGTGTTGGAATCTAGCCGTTGCCGACTAAGCGACTCTTGCAGGACAGACCATTCCAGGCCTAGAAGCAGAAGTCAACTCGTGGGATTGTGCTGGACAGACGAGCCCGTAAAAACACTTTGCAAATTAAAAAATGCAAATGAAAGAGGCCATAAGTTAATGACCCTTTTTGCAGTATAGGAACATAGGGAGCTGCCTGGTACTAAGTCAGACCGGTTGGTCCAGCTGAGCTCGGCGCCACCAGCAGCTCTCCAGGGCCCCAGGCGGGGGTCTCTCCTGGCCCTACCAGGACATGCCAGGGATTGGATCTGGGAAGTTCTGCACGCAAAGCCCCACTGCTGGTGAGAAACATTCCCCTGCCCCTCCTCACAAGCACCCCCTAGAGATAACAGCTAAGACAGGCTTGGCGTGAGGGTCCTACGTTCACCTTCCCCAACCCCCCCCTTTTTGTTTTGCAAAGTTTCTTCCTGGCTTCCTACACTTCCTAACCCCCAGCCGCAGACTGCCTTTCTGCCAAAAGCTTTTCCTACAGAGCCGTGTTGCACAAATCTCTGTCCCGCTGTTTTATAAGTCTTTGTAACTGTCGTCACCGGGCTTTTTAATTGTTGCAAATCCTTCCACCTCACCTTATTCCAATTATTTGAGATCCTTGTGTTTATTGTGCTTTTAACTATGGCGCTGGCCACCTCGGGTGGGCTTTGCCCCAAAAGGCAGCATATAAACGGTTTTATAGCACAAGCAAAATCAATACTGATATGGCAGCTTTGGGGGAGGTGTGGCAGTGGTTTTGGGGTGGGTGGGAGGAGCAACACTAAAGCTGTTGGTGGCATCCAGCTAAGGTGAAGATGCATGCTTGTTCTAGAGAACAACCCCGTGCACCCCCTAAACCTGTTGTTGGGGTTTCCCCAACCCTCGGGGTTAGATCTTTGAAGGGCATGGGAAGAGGGGAGGAAGTGATGTTGCACAAGCGTGAATCCATGCGCTGATGGGGCATATTAGTTGGGTGGTGCTCCTAGTGTGGCCCAAGGCATGCAGCCCTCAGTGACGTCTGTGGTGTGGGGTCGTGGGGTTCCTCACTTGGCAGTGCTCAGAACCACCACATCTTTAGGGCGAGGCTTACGGACGGCTTTTGGTAGAGGCCTCTCCTCCTCCTCCTCTCTCTCGCTCTTGCAACTTAGAGCCCTTGCGGGCGGCATGCCTGTCACTCCACTCCTGGCGGTGTCTGAATATCAATTTATTATATATATATATATATATAATGATCTATTGATTGAAAACTGTATAACAGAAAAGATCAACAGATATTAAAGGCAAAATAAAAAATAAGCAGTCATTCATTCCTTAATTGATACTTGCTTTCTGCATCATTTTGCAATTCAGTTTAACATTACCTCCAATCTTCCCATTAAGTTCCCAAATTAAATTCCTTAAATACGCACTTAACTTTATTTTCTCCATGTTGTCTGACTTACTTTAAGTTTTATCAAATTATCCTACCTACACACAAAAGTTCAATCAAAACCTGCCAATGGATTGATATTTCGACAGTCTTCTTTTACATAGACTCTGTATATGTCCCACTCTTTGATAAATTCTTCACCTGTAATGTCTCGTAACCTTGCTGATAATCTCGCCAGTTCAGCGTACTCTCTTAATTTGTTTCGCCAGTCTGAATATCAATTTAAGCGGCAGGTGCAGATCCTGGAGACAGAAGTCGGGAGTTTGAAAGGGCTCAAGGTGAAGCCAAAGCAGACTCCTTGCACTTGTCTGATTCTGCATATTGGAGCCCCTCCGACAGGTGGAGCTGAATTAATGGTGGAGCTTGATCACCAGAGAACAGCTTGGTCTGTTGAGTGCAAACTGCACATTCTGCCTCTGCACAGAGTAGTGTGTGCTGCAGACCCTCATCGCCTCTCCTTTGCAAAGATTCAATACTTTCTTGTCTCCCACTCTGGCTGGCTGAATCCACTCTTCATCCTGTAGCTCCTCTACTTTGCCTTCCAGCTTCAGCAGAGGAGGGGAAAGGATCGTGTCCCCCTCTTTGTGCAGAGCTATGGATAGGTGGGCTGGGCTGCCGGTCAGGAGAAAGACTGAGCTTCAGAATTGCTCAAAAAGCCCTTGAAACGCCCAAGGAGTTGTCTCTCTTTAATCAGCATCTTTCAGGCTTGAATTTTTAATAGACAGCTTTTGTGTCTTGTTTCGGGGGCCGAGAAAGAGCCGGAGCAGGATGCGGCTCATTTTTTTCACAAGGAGTTTTTGTAGCTCAGCTGAAGAGCTTTTTATGGTTCTGCAGGTGGAGGCTCTGGGGGGGGGGGGCAAGGGAGGAGGCCGGTCAGGTCAGCCTGCAGGGAGAGCGCAAGAGAGACCCCCTCTGTACCGCAAACCACCCCCCCATGCCCAGGGAAGGATGCAACATTTGCAGCTCTCTTTTTCCGTCAGTTTCCTGCTGAGCTGTTCCTGGCCTGCCAGGAGCGTGGGCGATGTTGCTGGGGGGGGGGGGTGTGTGCATGTGTGAAACCTGCAGTTCCAAGGAAAGCAGCGGGCGGATTTGTGTGGGGGGAGGTTTGCGTGCAACAATCCCTCGCGAGTGAAATGTGTTGCTGGAGAATTAAAAGCCTTTTGCTTTGTGAAGTTGTCTTCTCCGCCATCATCAAAAGAGCTCATTCAGGAGCTGGTCTTCCCTGGCACCCAAACCTGGTGCCCTCAAGATGAATTCCCATCTGCCCCAGCCAGCATGGCCCACTGGAGTTGTGGAACCATAGCTGGAAGGGTCAATAATCCCTGACAGGTGGCCATCCAACCTCTGCTTAAAAGCCTCCAAGGAAGGAGTTTCCACTGCTTTCTGAAGGAGTCCAAAAGACCTGGAGGGCACCAGGTTGGGGAAGCCTGTCCCAGAGCAACAAAACTTTTCAGAACTGTCTTCTTCTTGTGGACAAGCCACCATCCCAGACATGATTTCTGTGTTCCGCTGCTATCGAGTGGGATTTTTGGGAAAGGGCCACAACTGGGTGGGCAGAGCATCTATCTTGCATGCAGAAGATACCTGGATCAGTCCCCAAAGACATCTCAAGGAAGGGCTGGGAGAGAGGCTCCTGTCTGAGACCCTGGAGAGCCGTTGCTGCCAGTCCGTGCAGGTGCTACTGAGCTGGACCAGGGCCTGACTTGGAATAAGGCGGCTTCCTGCAACCCTGGGATTAAGACCACTGTGTCCCTTTTCTGGTTGTAGTGGATTTGGATATCATCAACAGCTCTAATGCTAGTATCCTTTGATGTTGTTTAGTCGTTTAGTCGTGTCCGGCTCTTTGTGACCCCCTGGACCAGAGCACGCCAGGCACTCCTGTCTTCCACTGCCTCCCTCATGCTGGTAGCTTCGAGAACACTGTCCCACCATCTCGTCCTCTGTCGTCCCCTTCTCCTTGTGCCCTCCATCTTTCCCAACATCAGGGTCTTTTCCTGGGAGTCTTCTCTTCTTAGGAGGTGACCCAAGTCTTGGAGGCTCAGCTTCAGGATCTGTCCTCCCAGTGAGCACTCAGGGCTGATTACCTTCAAAATGGAGAGGTTAGATCATCTTACAGTCCATGGGACTCTCAAGAGTCTCCTCTAACACCATAATTCAGAAGCATCCATTCTTCGACAATCAGCCTTCTTTATGGTCCAGCTCTCACTTCCATACATCATTACTGGGAAAACCATAACTTTTGTTGGCAAGGTGATGTCTCTACTTTTTAAGATGCCGTCTAGGTTTGTCGTTGCATTGTCATTTGTCAGTGTAAGCATCCTTACACTGAGATATCCAAGCGCTCAGAGGGCTTAGTGTGCTGAGTGCCACCAGCAGCCCTTCCGCCCCTCCTGCAGTGTAGGCCAGTATTCATCCTAAGCAGCAGGTGGAGGCAGGGCAGGGCACTGGGTTCGTGATGGAGGTAGAGGTTGAACTCAGCCCTTTTGCTGCTCCTGGTTTTGCTTTCTGCTTTAAACCTCGGGGCTGCTGGGCTGACTGCTCCAAAGCATCTTGAAAGCACTAAGATGGAAAAGCAGTGTGGTGTAGTGGTCAGAGTGTCAGACGAGGACCTGGGAGACCAGGGTTCATATCCCGCACTCAGCCTTGAAGCCCACTGGCATGACCTTGGGCCAGTGGCTGCCTCTCAGCCAAACCTCTACCTCTCAGGGTTGTTGTGGGTATTGGAGAACGCTAAGTGCCACCTTGAGGGGGGAAAGGCACTGTGCTTCCGTTCCTTCGGGGCTGGCTGAGCCACACCAGGCTGCCTGAGTGAAGAGACGGGTGTTGTTGCTGCCGAGCAGCTGTGCGCTCAGCCAGGGAGCGCATGGCTGACCACACATGTTTGCATGGGGAAGCACCTTTTGGTTAATGTGTATTATTTGCAGAAAGGCACAGCAGGCAGCCATTTCAAAATCTGAGTGATAGTCCCTGGGAATATGGCTCTTAAATTCAAATGATCTGGTGGGTGCGTGTTGCTCTGCTTCTCTGCACAGATGTTGAATGCAAATTGCAAAATGCAGGGCGGAGATCTGCGAGCTCTTGGCTCACGTGTTTAGGTGCCAACATTGGGACGCAGCTGCTGAAAGCGGAAAAGAAGAGCGCAGCTGAGCCCATGTTTTTTAGTGATTTTTTTTTTGGAGGGCGGGTATGTGTTTGTGTGTGAAGGGAACTTGCCACGAGCTGAATGGGACTTCAGCCAAGAGCTGTGACCCATAACTGAGAAGAGCCTACTGGATCAGGCCAGTCGCCCATCTATTCTTGTTCCCACAGTGGCCAGGGTTAGGGAACGCTGCTCTCAGGGGCTGGGAGGGAGGGATTTCCAGCTCAGCATAGCCCTGGTCGTTTCATTGTTCTAATGCAATTGATAACTCAGCTTTTTCCAAGAGGTGCCTGTCTGGTCCAAGTCCTGGGTGGTGATTGAAATCATCTTTATTCTTCTTTTGCTGGATCCAGCCCAGATAAATGGTTCTAGAAAGTCTCTTAAATGGAAGAAGGAAATTCTGGTGGCACCAGAGCCAGCAGGCTGGGCACGCATTCTGCCCGCTGGCCTTGGCAACTCATTTCCTACAATGCGCCCCCCCCCCTGCCTCCCATTCGGTTGCATCTTATTGATTTGCACACCGCTTGATTGATTTTAAAAAGACACTTAACGTGGTTTACGAAAAAAGATAAGGCAATGGAATCAGCAGTACAAAAAAATGACAGCAATAGTTTAAGGATTTTGAAAAGTTAAAAGAAGAATGTTCTAAAAACAGAGGAAAACTCTCATCCATTTCTAAACATTTGGATAGTCCTGTCTAAACAAATATGTTTTTAGCAGGTGCCGAAAAGAGTACATTGAAGGTGCCTGCCTGGTATCAAGAGGCAGGGAGTTCCAACAGAACTGCTCTTAA
Organism: Podarcis erhardii; assembly: GCF_964252035.2. Lineage (NCBI taxonomy): Eukaryota > Metazoa > Chordata > Lepidosauria > Squamata > Lacertidae > Podarcis > Podarcis erhardii. Next base: position 100,697,474 of record NC_138509.1, on the reverse strand, counting down.
ATAAATACAGAGACCTCTATAGCTCAGCTGGTAGAACTCTAACCATGGGTTAGAGCCCCACATTGGGCAAAAGATTCCTGCATTGCAGGGAGTTGGACTAGCTGTGGTCCCTTGTGGTCCCTTCCAACTCTGCAATCCTACCATACCATCAGAAAATTCTTCCTAATCTTTTGTCGGAATTTCCTTTCTTGTCGTTTGAATCCATTGGTTTGCATCCTGCCCCCTGGAGCAGCAGCAGAAACCATCTTCCATGGGGCAGCCCTTCATGTACGTATTTGAAGATGACTATCCTATCCACTCCTCCAGGCTAAACATACCCATCTCACTCACCCCTCCCCCATCCTCTCACAGCTTGCTCCAAGCCCCTCCCCTCTCACCCCATGCCTCTCCCCTCTTAACAGAGGGCAGGTGCTCTGTGGGGCAATCTCTATTTGAAGGGCCCCTACACCCTCCTCCGTTAAACAGCTCGCCTGGGCCTGCCAGCCATTCCTCACTCTGCAGACTGCAGAGCATGACAACACCTTACATTTTTATTATATAGGGAGATATTCCAAAGTTCTTTCTTTCTTTCTTTCTTTCTTTCTTTCTTTCTTTCTTTCTCTTAGCATACCCAAGCCTCTGAATATATCCCCATCCCCCCCCCCACCAATGATGGAAAGCAAACTGTTTAGGATTCAACGCCAGATGGGCTTGTGATAATTGCACACACCAGCTGAACAATAGTCTCCACACTGGAGATCAAAGATGACAGTTCACCGCAGCTTTGCGAAACCAGGGCAGCCTTGGGACTGCCTGTCTCCCGCAGACTCTATTTGTGTGTCGGTTCCGCCTCTTCTTTCATTTTCGCCGTGTTGCATCTGGCTGCGAGCTGCAGGTCGCCTGCAAATATCCACTCCCGCAAGCCAGCTCCTGCATCTGATGGAGAGACGGAGAGTTCTGGCTATCCTTAATGCGACAGGCCCTGTCACTAAAGGTGATCTGCCTCATCACAACTGCAGCGCTAGCGAGAGACGCAGGACCGGGCAGAGGAACATCAGCCAGGAGGGTCTTTTTCAGCTGGTTAAAAGGGTTAATTGTAAATGGTTTTATCGCTTTTGCAACCACGTTTCACACTGCTTAGGAAAAACAAAAATGGTGTTAGATGATGCTTCAGTTGTTGAAACATAAGATGCATAAATAAGAAGGTAGATTAAGGACATATGTGGGGCCTGATGGATCATCTAGCCCAGGATCCTGTTCTCACAGGGGCCAACCAGACGCCTGTGGGAAAACCACAAACAGGATCTGAGCACAAGAGCAACTCTCCCCTCCTGGAAAAAGGTAAAGGGACCCCTGACCGTTAGGTCCAGTCATGGCCGACTCTGGGGTTGCGGCGCTCATCTCGCTTTATTGGCCGAGGGAGCCGGCATACAGCTTCCGGGTCATGTGGCCAGCAGGACTGAGCCGCTTCTGGCGAACCAGAGCAGCGCACGGAAACACCGTTTACCTTCCCGCCAGAGCGGTACCTATTTATCTACTTGCACTTTGACGTGCTTTCGAACTGCTAGGTTGACAGGAGCAGGGACCAAGCAACAGGAGCTCACCCCGTCGCGGGGATTTGAACCGCTGACCTTCCGAACGGCAAGTCCCAGGCTCTGTGGTTTAACCCATAGCACCACCCACATGGCTTCCACCAATTTAGAAGCATTTCTGCCTCTGACTGTGGAGTCATCGTGGCTGGTAGATATCGATAGTCCTCTCCTCCTCCATGAATTTGTCTAATCTTCTGTTAAAGCCACCCAGATTGGTGGCCATCCCTGCCTCCTGTGGCAGGGAGTTCCACTATTTAACTATATGCTTCATAAAGAAAGAATTAATTTTATCGGTCCTGAATCTTCCAACATCAATCTCCACGAGTTTGAGTGTTATGAGAGAGGGAGAAAGACATTTTTCCATCAACTTTCTCCATGCTAAGCATAATTCTGTAAACTTCTATGATGTCTCTTCTGGCTCACCTTTTCTCTAAACGAAAAAGAAAACTTTGATCGTTCTTCTGCTACTCTTTTTACCATTTATTTGTTGCATTTGTGTCCTGCCCTTTTCTCCAAGGAGCTCAAAGTGGCCCACACGATTCTCCTGCTCCTTATTTGATCCCAGTGAATTTCATGGGCAGAGTGGGAATATGAACCTGGGACTCTCCCAGGCCCTAGCCTGACCCACTAACCACTACACCACACTGCCCCAAGACATGTGTGAGTTTTCTTGGCAATTGCCGGCTCGGGCCTCAAACGTACGAATCAGGGCCACGTCCACCCCCTCGTTTGCAGCTGCCATTTAGTCAGAGAGCCCCCCCTTCCCTGGTGAGGCATCTGAGTGTGGCATTGGAGTGTGGGTGGAGAAAATCGCTCTTTAAAATTTAAGTGCTGGGCGGAAAAAAGCTTCGCTATTGGGGTTTCAACTAGGTTCCTCACCATGGAAGTAGTAGCTGAGCTGCCCATTTGTTAATGGGTGGATCAAGGCGAGAATTAGGTTTGATGAGGCCCTCAGCTTCTGAAAGTAATGGGGCCCTTTATCTGTCCAGCTGTCCTTTGTCAACAACAAATTGCCACTGTTTTTTGTGTTGAATATATGCTCTATGGTAATTGATGGACCTAATAGGTCCATACACAACATAAAACACTGTTCCTGTATGTAGGTTTTATTTTACAGTGGTACCTCAGGTTAAGTACCTAATTCAATCCGGAGGTCTGTTCTTAACCTGAAACTGTTCTTAACCTGAAGCACCACTTTAGCTAATGGGGCTTCCCACTGCTGCCGCACCACGGGAGCACGATTTCTGTTCTCATGCTGAAGCAAAGTTCTTAACCTGAAGCACTACTTCTGGGTTAGCGGAGTCTGTAACCTGAAGCGTATGTAACCTGAAGCATATGTAACCCGAGGTACCACTGTATTTGTTTTTTATCTTATATTTTGGAAATGTACATCCCAGTTTTTTTGTTCCTTAAAAATTTTTTTGGGGGGCCCCAAGAGAGCGGGGCCCTAAGCTAGAGCTTGTTTAGCTTAGACATAAATCCGACCCCCGGGGTGAATTGCGGCTTATAGATTTTGGAAAACTACAAGAGCGCAATTCACTCTGCAGGGAGCAAGTTGTCTTGGCAGGGACTGTGTTGCAAAATGGCATTTCCTTTGACAATGTAACAGGCCTCCTCAGAAGGTGGGCTCTCCTACCTTGGAAGTGTTTAAGCAGAGGTTGGGTGGCCATCGGTCATGGATGCTTGAGCTGAGATTCCTGCATTGCCGGGGGTTGGGCTGGATGACCCTCGGGGTCCCTTCCAAGTCTACAATTCTAGGGTATAAAAAGCCCAGCCCTTTCACAGCCCAAAGGAGGGTCAGCAGAAGAGTGCCTGCTTTGCATGTAGAAGAAGCTCCCAGGTTCAACCCTTGGAGTTTTCAGGTTGGCCTGAAACGATGGAGAATTAGCAAATTTTGAATACTAGAAAACTTGGTGGAAGTTTGTTTGGTTCTCAGGGACCTCCCAGCCAGTGCAGAGACCTCTTATTTTACCAGCTGATTCAGTGTACAGGATCAGGCATGCTGATCATTGCTTAGAGAGGAAGGACTCCAATACGGAGCATTTGGGGGGGGTGAAAAGGAACCGTCTCCTTTTGCCCATGTGTTGGCCCACATTCCGCTTTGCCAAATTGAGAGCCAAATTGAGAGCCAGTGGCCCAACTAGTCCAGCAGCTTCTCCTCCCCATGGCCAACAAGATGTCCTAGTGGGAAGAACCCCCCAAGCAGGATCCAAGAGAATTCTCCCCTTCTGTGGTCCCCAGAAACTGGTATTTGGAAGCCTTGCTGCCTCCAGCTGTGAAGGGCAGAGCAGAGCCATCCTGGCCAGGAGCCATCAATCACCCTCTCCTCCTCCGTGATTCTCTCTGATCCGCCTTTAAAGCCATCTAGCTTGGTACCAATCACTGTCTCCTGTGGCGGGGAGTTCCATAGTTCAACTCTGTGCTGCGTGAAGAAGGACTTTATCTGCCCTGAATCTTCCAATGTTCAGCTTCATTGAATGTTCACAAGTAGTTGTGTAATGGGAGATGGAGACAAACTTTTCTGTGTGCCAGGCATAATTTTTTATAAACTTCCATCAGGACATCTCTTTCTCACTTTTCCTCTGAAGTTCCCCTTCTGGTGTCCCAGGATGTGCTGAATTGAGAAAGCTGCACAAAATATCTGAATGGGCTTCCGTTTCCCCCTTTGCATTACCGAATCCTTTTCTCTATGGCGGATCCTGATCATTAAACCCCAAACTCCCTGTCTTGTTCATATCTACAATGTTCCTTCCCACACAGGCCCAGTCTAGTTCATGCCATCTTCAGAGCTAGAAACTTGAATTCTCCACTGGAGATATCAAACTCCACTTTTGTAGGCAAAAGAGCTGCAGAGCCCAGCGAGGGGCTTAGAATGCTACCATGTGTGGCAACCGCGCCAAACATGATCCACAGAGACGGCTTTCTGGGCACAGTTGTTTAAGAGAACAACTGGCATCTGGCAGGCTGCTGTGATAACAGGGTCCTGGGCTGGATGGGCCTTTGGCCAAATCCTGCAGGGCTCTCCATATGGACATTTACAGTCATAGCAGAACCTCCATGCCTAGGGGCAGGCTATATTGGAAGACCAGCTGCTGGGAATCAGAATCACAAAAGTTGTAGAGCTGGAGCTTGGAAGGAACCCTGTGATGTAGTGGTTAAGACCAGTGGACTCGTAATCTGGTGAACCGGGTTCGATTCCCCGCTCCTCCACATGCAGCTGCTAGGTGACCTTGGGCCAGTCACAGTTCTCTGAAGTCTCTCAGCCTCACTCACCTCACAGAGTGTTTGTTGTGGGGGAGGAAGGGAAAGGAGATTGTGAGCCGCTTTGAGACTCCTTAAAGGTAAAGGTAAAGGGACCCCTGACCATTAGGTCCAGTTGTGACCAACTCTGGGGTTGCGGCGCTCGTCTCGCTTTATTGGCTGAGGGAGCCGGCATACAGCTTTCGGGTCATCTGGCCAGCATGACTAAGCCGCTTCTGGAGAACCAGAGCAGCGCATGGAAACGCCGTTTACCTTCCCGCCAGAGCGGTACCTATTTATCTACTTTGACAGTCCTCGGCTCTGTGGTTTAACCCACAGTGCCACCCACGTCCCTTTTGAGACTCCTTAGGGTAGTGATAAAGGAGGATATCAAGTCCAAACTTCATCTAGTCCAACTTCCTGCAGGAATCACAGCTACACCATGGAAGTAGCTGGTTGGCTGTTGTGAGAATAGGATCCTGGGCCAGAGGGGCCCCCATTGGCCTGATCTAGCAGGCTCTTCTTTTATGTTCATATGTAGGAACTGTTTTTAGTGGTGTCTCCTCTGCTGAGGAGGACTCCGAAGCTCGGACTCCGAAGACTCCGGCGCCAGAGGCTTTGCTTCTGCCAGAAAGGGGCTTGAAAGCCTCTGTTTGTGTTGATTCAATGCTTCCTGCCTGGGATATTGAGCTTGCCATTCTTCTTCCTCTGTGTTCAAGCTGGAGCTGCCAGGTGGGGGTGAGGGGCTGATTGATGAGTCAGCTGAGAAGCCTTCAGCTCCCGAACACAGCCGCTGCCATTCAAACGCCCGAGAGTAAACAGCTAGTAATTTGATTAAATTAACTCCAAAGTGTTTGCCTTGTGGAACGTTCCAGAGCTTGTGAGGCTTCCCAACAGAGGGTGCAGCGGCTAAGGGACCCCTCCCCAAAGAAGCGGTGGGGGGGAGTGGAGGAGCATATGCCCGTACTGCCCGGGGCAGGTGCATGGGGTGCGCCCCCGAGGAGGGTGGGGCGCAAAGGGTGCCCCCCCATGTGCCACAGTTCAGGGTAGGAGAGGGGCAGGGAAGCTGCTGTTCATTCTTCCCCTGCTCTCTGCTAACAGGTCAGACATGACCCAACGATGGAGGTACTGCAGCTGGACGCGAGGCACCAACGCCATGGAGGGTGGGCAGCAGCGTTGCTGTGCTGGGCCCGGGGAGTAACCCGAAAACCATAGTCCAGGTCTGGTCCCAAATCCAAGGGTTCCACCAGGAGTCAGTCCGACAGGGCCAAGGCAGGAAACCAAGCTAGGTCAGGCACAGGGTAACAGGCCAGTTCCAGCAAGCAGCAATGTTGCTCCCGCAACCTGGGGTGGGGTCCAGCAGCCTTTTATCTCTGTCGGGGTAGCAGACGGTCCTGATCCCCCAGCGACTCACCTCCCTGTTTTGCCCGAAGGCAAGCACTCCTCCTGCGAGTACTCAGCTCTCTCCTTCTCTCAGACCTGAGTCTCTGCAGCTCGGGAGACGTCGGTGGGTGACTAGACCCAGAGGCCGCCTCAGCCTCCCCTGACCCAACCGGTAGTGGAGCAGCTGGAAGTGATGGCCCAGCTGGAGGCAATGAGGTCATCCCTGCATCTGGAGCCAGGGCAAGCTCAGGCCCCTGACTCGGCCAACTGGTGTTTGCTGCAGGGGAACCTGTGCAGACTGGGGCTCTTCAGGATCAGCCCCCAGACTTGGTTCATATGATGCCTGAGGCAGAGGATCCAGTGCGGACTGAGACTCCTCCGGTTCTGAGTCCGAGCCCGAGGCCCAGGCCATCACAATTGCTGCTGACCCTCCTGCTCTCTGCCACCGGGTCAAAGCTGACCCAGCAATGGAGCTGCTGCAGACGGGTGCGCTCGCCACGGCTGACTGACGAGGGCTGCTCTCTATCGCTGGGTCAGAAGAGCAGCTGCTGCTGCCAGGCGTGAGGTGTGCCATGGCCAAGGAAGGTGGGCAGCAGCGCTGCCGTCCTCTTGCTTGCTCTTCGCCCCGGGTTCAGGACAAAGCTGCGCCAGGCCCAAGCGCTCCAGCCAAGGCACAGCACCTTCGGGCACAGAGCCAGGCTCCAATGAAGGAGTCCGCGGTTTGCGCCCAGACGCATTTCATTGCATTTCTTGGCTGAACTAAAAAGTTTCAGTACGTGCTATGTTGACTTGCTGAGGTTCATTCATTGTCAGACCAAGTTATTAAACTCATTTTAAATAATATTTTTCCGAGAAAAGTGTCATGAGCCCCAATTTTTTTATTTTATTTTAAAAATACATATTTTTGCCACTTTTCACCCGCCTCAGTGATGACACCCGGGGCGGGCCGCACACACCGCACCTCCCTTCCTATGCCACCGGGAGGTGGGGGGCAGCAGTCCAGTAGCAGACCCATCTCCATTTTGTCAACCTGTCAATCACAGTCAGAGGTCTCTGCTGTTCCAGAACTCCAAATCAGCAGGATTCCAATAATAATAATAATAATAATAATAATAATAATAATAATAATAATAAATAATTTATTTATACTCTGCCCTCCCCGGTTTAAAAACCGGGCTCAGGGCAGGTAACAGAAAATATAAAACATTAAAATGCAACTTAAAAACAGCATAAAAGAGCATAGAATACAACATAAAATGCAGCATCAATATCAATACAATTCAAAAATTCAGGGGTCATTTTTTTGGGGGGGGGGACAAAACCCAGTCAGTAGACATCGAATGATCACCAGGGCTAACTGGCCAAGCTGGTCCTACTAGGGCCAGCAAGGAGGTATGTGAATAAGAATTTAAATGTGGGGTCCCGGAAAGGGTCCAAGAGCAAAGGGGCACTCAATAAGCTGAGATTCTTGCATCGCAGGGGGTTGGACTAGATGATCCTTGGCGCCCCTTCCAACTTTCCAATTCCATGATTCATTGGAGGTTTTTAAAGAGATGTTGGATGGCCATCTGTCAAGGATTCTTGAGCTGCGATTCCTGCATTGCAAGGGACTTGGCCAGGTGACCATTGGGGGGGGCGTCCCAATTCTGCAATTCTATGATTTGAAGTACCAATGGAGACTTGCTCCCAAGTAATCCTTTGTGTGAGAGTCGAGGGGTTTCAGGTGTCCCTTTCAGTGTTGGTGTCTTTGGGATGAAGGTCATTGAAGGCCGGTAGCGTTTTCTGTGACAATAAAATGCTTTTGCTTAGTATCACACACACATGAGAAGCGCATGGGATGGAAGGGCTCACAGCATCACCACCCCAAGGGTTCTGCTCCCTCATTTTTTTTCTAGCAGGAGTGTTGCAGGAATTTATGTACAGGTTGGGGGGGGGGTTGCCCCTCCAGCAGATATCATGCACATGCAGCCCACTACCAAAACCAACACAATCACTTTTGTGACTTTTGTGATTTGTCCCCAAAAAACAGGTCATCACAGTTTCTTCCTATCCATTCAAAGGGCCTTTGCTGCACAATACCAAATGTAACAATTCACTGATAAATGTATCTATGTACTGGCTCACTGGGAAAACTTCAGAAGTTCATAATTCAAAAGCATCCATTCTTTGGCGATCAGCCTTCTTTATGGTCCAGCTCTCACTTCCATACATCACTACTGGGAAATTTTCATAGCATAGATCAGGCATTTCCGACAGGTAGACCGTGATCTACTGGTAGATTGCAGGGCTGTCCCAGGTAGATCATGGAATGGCTCAACAACTCCTGGCAATGAGTCTTTTTATACTGTGAGTAGATTGCTGTCTCTTGGGTGTTGACCTGCCTGGCATAGAAGACCCACCAGCCCCACTTAACTCCCTAGTCCATGGGAGTTGGACATGCCTGGAATAGATCATACAGGGGCTAGAAAACAAAGACCCAACAGCCCCACTTAACTCCCTGGTCCAACCTGCAGCTGTGCGCGGGAAGCTTGTGGCAAGCAACCTCAATATTGGCCAGGGTGACAGCAGAGCACATATGATAAAATGTCCCCTCCTTTTCCTTACACTTCCGGCATATATTTGAACTAGTTTTGTACGTTTTCCCTAACTGCACTGGTGTTGTGTACCATCTGTACATCATCTTCATGTAATTTTCCTTCAACAGGGAACAATCTGTAAATTTTAAGTCAGTTTTCCATAATTTAACCCAATCTTCCATCATTATGTTGTGACCTACATCTTGTGCCCATTTAATCATAACTGATTTTACCTCTTCATCTTTCTTCTCCCATTCTAATAGTATGCTGTATGCCGCCTTCAGTAATTTCACTTTCCCTTCGATCACTTTCGTTTGAAACCTAGATCTTGTATAACTAAATCCTTTCTTGCTGTCTTCCTTATGTGTTTCATATAGTTGTCAGTAATGCAACCAACTCTGAAACTGGTCTTTGATCTCATCATAATCTCTTAATTTCCATTTTCCATCATGTTTTTTATATATCTGAGTTTTTAACACTGTGAGTCGTGAACAAAATCCCACCAATTTCAATGGTGCTTACCCCCTAAGCAGTGGGGTGGGGTGGGGGGCCACACCGTTTGCAGCCTTGGTCATCTGCTGAGCTTGTAGTGCGACCATGACAAGGGAAGCGCTGACTGCAAAATGAAGCAAACACGACAGGTTTTGATGTGCCAAAGGGCCACTGCCACTGCTTTCTGCCTTGGCATCAGAGGCTTTTGCAATCCCTCTCCACAGAGATGCCTCCAGTTAACCGTTACCTAATAACATCCATCTTGGCCCAGGAAGGAAAAGCTCTGCACAATGTTATCGCATTTAATCCGTTCCGCAGTCCTGTTCTGCGCGGCAGTTACCGGCAGAGATGCCACCGGCAATCTGTGCAAGTCGGTAAATAAATGATGTGGGATGAAGCCTCTGGTGAGCCGGCGGAGGAGAACGCAAGGAGCTTGCTCTAGAGAAAGAGAGAGCCTGAGACAGCGTCAGGGTCTAGGTGGAGAAGGTCAGGTCAGGAGCAGGAGCAAAGCTTGGCGGTCTTTGGCTGTCCCATGGGAGGTGGAGCAAGGTTGTTTTCTGCTGCCCCAGAACCAATGGATTCAAGTGGCAAGCAAGGAGATTCCCATTAAACATTGGGAAGAACTTTCTTTTTTTAGTTTTTTAATTCAAAATTAAAACAAGACATATTATCCTAAAACATATCATCCTTGTCCCCCCCCCCATTTTTCCTCCCTCCCCCCTCCCACACAAAACCCATCCGCCCCAACCCCCCGACTTCCCTCAGTTCCAGTCTTTGGTTTCTCTGAGACTGCTGTTTTCTGCATGTTACAAAGTTGTATACATCCTCATTCGTCCTTAAAGTCACAGTTATCCTTGTCCCGTATCTTGTATGTCAGTTTTGCCAGTTCTGCATAGTCCATCAATTTTTCTTGCCATGATTCTTTAGTTGGGGTTTCTTCAGTCTTCCATCCTTGTGCTACCAGAACTCTTGCGGTCATTGTCACATACATGAACATTAGGAAGAACTTTCTGGCAGTAAGGGCCTTTCAGCCGTGGAACGGTCTCCCTCGGAAAGTGGTGGACTTCTCTTCATGGGAGATTCTTAAGCAGAGAATGGATGGGATTCTTCAGCTGAGATTCCTGCATTGCACGAGGCTGGACTAGACAATTCTGTGATTCTGTGTTCTCCTGTTGTGCTCTTTTGCCATATACAGTGATACCTCGGGTTACAGACGCTTCAGGTTACATACGCTTCAGGTTACAGACTCCGCTAGCCCAGAAATAGTGCTTCAGGTTAAGAACTTTGCTTCAGCATGAGAACAGAAATGGTGCGGCGGTGGCAGCGGGAGGCCCCATTAGCTAAAGTGGTGCTTCAGGTTAAGAACAGTTTCAGGTTTAGAACGGGCCTCCAGAACAAATTAAGTTCTTAACCCGAGGTACCACTGTAAACATGCCTCCTAGTCATCTTCTGCAGCATTTTTCTCTTTCCAAGCCTCTCCATAGCTTTTGAATCTTTCCTAGAGTTGACTGCTTCAGTGTGTGTCTCTCTGTGTGTGGAGTGTTTCCTCTTCTGTTTCATCCAGTACAGCAGGGGTTAAACACATGCTAGTATTTGGAATACTGTGTACAGTTCTGGACACCTCCTCTCAAAAAGGATAATGTAGAATTGCAAAAAGTTCAGAAAATGACAGCCTTAATAATCAAGGGGATGGAGCGACCACCCCCCTTTGAAGAAAGCTTTTTGCTCAGGTGAATGCAAGGCACACCTGTGTAGCCGCATGTGCACAGACTGCATAGCACAGAGGGACTCTCTTAGGAGGAAAGGCTGCAATGTCTGTGGCTTTTTAGTTTAGAGAAAAGGCAAGCAAGAGGTGTCATGATAGAACTTTATAAAATCAGGAAGTGGACAGAGAAAAGTTTGTCTCCAAACGTGGACATCCAAGAAGTTGAATGTTGGAAGATTCAGCACTAATTATAATTATAATTATAATTATAATTTTTTATTTATTCCCTGCCCATCTGGCTGGGTTTCCCCAGCCACCCTGGGCAACATACAGCATATCTAAAAACATTAAAAACCTCCCAATACAGGGCTGCCTTCTATAAGTTGTGTAATTTTTTATCTCCTTGACATCCGGTGGGAGGGCGTTCCACAGGGCGGGCGCCACTACCGAGAAGGCTCTCTGCCTGGTTCCCTGTAACCTCACTTCTCACAGGGAGGGAACCTCCAGAAGACCCTCGGAGCTGGACCTCCGTGTCTGGGTAGAATGATGGGGGTGGAGACGCTCCTTCAGGTATACTGGGCCAAGGCCATTTAGGGTTTCAAAGGTCAGCACCAACACTTTAAATTGTGCTCGGAAACATACTGGGAGCCAGTGTAGGTCTTTCAAGACCGGTGTTATGTGGTCTCGGTGGTGGCCGCTCCCAGTCCCCAGTCTAGTTGCCACATTCTGGATTAGTTGTAGTTTCCGGGTCACCTTCAAAGGTAGCCCCCATATAGAGGGTGTTGCAGTAAAAAGGTAAAGGGACTCCTGACCATTAGGTCCAGTCGTGACCGACTCTGGGGTTGCGGCACCCATCTTGCTTTACTGGCCAAGGGAGCCGGCGTACAGCTTCCGGGTCATGTGGCCAGCAGGACTAAGCCGCTTCTGGCGAACCAGAGCAGCGCACGGAAATGCCGTTTACCTTCCCGCCGGAGCGGTACCTATTTATCTACTTGCACTTTGACGTGCTTTCGAACTGCTAGGTTGGCAGGAGCAGGGACCAAGCAACGGGAGCTCACCCCGTCGTGGGGATTCGAACCGCTGACCTTCTGATCGGCAAGTCCTAGGCTCTGTGGTTTAACCCACAGCACCACCTGCATCCCTAGAGGGTGTTGCAGTAGTCCAACTTAAAAGAAAGTCCTTCTTCACTCCCTCAGGAGGCAGTGATGACTACCAACTTGGACGGCTTTAATAGAGGATTGGACAAATCCATGGCTATTGATAGCAAGTGATGGCTACCAGCCACAATGGCTGTGTTCTGCTTCCATTGCTGGAGCATGCAGTGCTTTCAAACTCCAGTTTCTGGAGACCTTAGGAGAGGGGAGAACTCCTGTGTGGAAATCCTGCTTGCAGGTTCCCCACAATAAGCACCTTGGATGGGACATCCCATTTGGTTTCACTGCAAAACTGCTGGGGCTGGTGGGAATTGTCTTCCAACATATTTTGAGGTCCCCCTGGTTGGAGAAGGCCGCTGCAGAGTGTCCCTTCTTCGCACACCCTACGGCTCTGGATTTGCAAGGCAAGTCTAGCCCAGAGCAAGTGAGGGAACGTTTCACGATTCTGGAGAGGATCCTGTTCCTTTGGCACGCAATGTGTTATACACAGAGCCTGTTTCACTGCTTGCAGTGACAATGACTCAGTGTGTAGCCAGGGACTTGGCCAGACACCAGGGGATTCTCTCAGACCCACTGCCTGCATTGGGTTCGGGTTTTGTGCCAGCTCTGCTGTCACCCTGGCCAATATTGAGGTTGCTTGCCACAAGCTTCCCGCGCACAGGTGCAGGTTGGACCAGGGAGTTAAGTGGGGCTGGTGGGTCTTCTATGCCAGGCAGGTCAACACCCAAGAGACAGCAATCTACTCACAGTATAAAAAGACTCATTGCCAGGAGTTGTTGAGCCATTCCATGATCTGCCTGGGACACCCCTGCAATCTACCAGTAGATCACGGTCTACCTGTATGGAAATGCCATACATCACTACTGTGAACATTTCCCAGTAGTGATGTATGGAAGTGAGAGCTGGACCATAAAGAAGGCTGATCGCCGAAGAATGGATGCTTTTGAATTCTGGTGCTGGAGGAGACTCTTGAGAGTCCCATGGACTGCAAGAAGATCAAACCTCTCCATTCTGAAGGAAATCAGCCCTGAGTGCTCACTGGAAGGACAGATCCTGAAGCTGAGGCTCCAAGACTTTGGCCCCCTCATGAGAAGAGAAGACTCCCTGGAAAAGACCCTGATGCTGGGAAAGATGGAGGGCGCAAGGAGAAGGGGAGGACAGAGGACGAGATGGTGGGACAGTGTTCTGGAAGCTACCAGGATGAGTCTGACCAAACTGCGGGAGGCAGTGGAAGACGGGAGGGCCTGGCGTGCTCTGGTCCAGGGGGTCACAAAGAGTCGGACACGACTAAATGACTAAACAACAACAACATTAAATGAAAAACCAATAAAAAGCATTAAAAAAATAGATGAGTCTTGGGAATCCCTTTCAACTCTATATTTCTATGGTAATGTAAAGGTGGTGGGACATTCTCTTTTTTGTGCATCCATTTTTGGTGGGGCTTGTGCATGTGGGCTGAGCCTTTGGCTTTAGGGGAGGCCTGGGAGTCATCATTTGCAAAGCCTATCCTATTTTGGTTTTTTTTTAAAAAAAATGATTTTCCAGCTGTTTGCAGAAATCCAAGCAAAAAAGAAGACAGAAGGGTGATGGGGAGTGGGGGCTCCACAAAGCATTGTCAAATATTTGCACTGAAGAAGTGAAAGGTTTTAACTGAGTTAATTTCACCTTGACTAAAGCAATGAAAATTCAGGGAGGGACGCAGGTGGCACAGCAGGGAGACGGTGACAGCAAGCCTGGTTTCCAGCTGATTCTATCTCCAACACCATTTATAACACACACAGAAATTTGAAAACATGTACTCCAAATATCGCCCCCTCCAAAAAACAAACAAACCCAGAACCACCCCACACAAGCCAGCTGACACGGGGGTTCAGTGCCGTAAGGGGGCATTTCCCAGGGTATCTGCCAAGTCAGTTTGAGAGTTGATTTAGCTGGAAAGTGACTGCAATGTGTTGAATCTGCAAATGCACACATGTATATGGAACGGTTGGATTTTTTCTTTTCCCTCCTGCATCGGCACATGAGTGGGATGGATCTGTGCCATCCTATGTGATCATATCACTCAGTCACATGGCAGGATCTACTTCGTGCAGCACATTGTTAAACTATGGAACTCCCCGCCACAGGAGGCAGTGAGATGGTCACCTGCCTTGATGGCTTTAAAGGAAGATTAGAGAAATTCATGGAGGAGAGAGGGCTATCAATGGCTGCTATCTGACTTTTAGAAGACATCTGAAGGCAGTCTCCTCCAGCACCAGAATTCAAAAGCATCCATTCTTCGGCGATCAGCCTTCTTGATGGTCCAGCTCTCACTTCCATACATCACTACTGGGAAAACCATAGCTTTAACTGTATGGACCTTTGTTGGCAAGGTGATGTCACTGCTTTTTAAGATGCTGTCTAGTTTCATGTTATACCAACAAACAAAGTACAGTAATATTCAACAGTCATTTACCCACATTCTTTCCCAACACTCTGCTGAGCATTGACTTCCTTCCCTCCCTCCAACAGGTTTTCTTGCTTTAGTCACCTTTCCACAGTTTCTTATTATATCCAGTCCGTCTACATCGTAAGATTTATTTCACTCCTGCCAGAGTCTTCAAATTTCTACAGTTATATAATCAATAAACTTACTCCAATCTCTTTGGAATTTTGTTTCCTCCTGATTTTGGATTCTACAGGTCAGCTTTGCTAGTTCCACATAATCCACCATCTTCGTCTGTCACTCCTCTATTGTTGGTAATTCTGGTACTTTCCATTTTTGGGCTAACAAAGTTCTGGCAGCAGTCATAGCATACATAAATAACTTTGATCTGCCTTTTCTATTTCCTCTCCCATCAAGCCTAGCAAGAAAGTTTCTGGCTTTTTCGGGAAAGTGTATTTGAATATTTTTTCAATTCGTTATAAATCAATTCGTTATCACATGTCCACCACATGTGATAAAAATCTCCATCTTTATCTTTACATTTCCAACATGTCTTACTACTCATCCTATACATTCTTGCCAATTTAACAGGTGCCAAATACCAGTGATACATCATTTTCATTATATTCTCTCTTAAGGTGGTACATGCTGTAAATTTTATACTCTCATTCCACAGTTTTACCCAAGCATCATACTCAATGTTATGCCCAAAATCCATTGCCCATTTTATCATCTCCTCCTTTGTCTGTTTTGTATACCATTCTAATAAGAAATTGCACATTTTAGACAATAATTTGTTCCTGCCTTCTAGTAATTCAATTTGGAATTTAGATTTTTTTATCATTAAATCCTACTTTCTTGTCACATCTAAACACATCATTCACTTGATGGTATTGCAGCCATCCTATGGGGCAATCATCCCTGACCACTGGTCCTGTTAGCTAAGGATGATGGGAGTTGGAGTCCCAAAACATCTGGAGGGCTGAGTTTGGGGCAGCCTGGTCTAGACAGTGGGAGCAGAGTATTCTCCCCTCTGTGTGGCCTTATCCCTTCTCTCCTGAGTCCTTGGTCATGCTGGGATGTGACAGAATGTTGAGGTCCAGGGTTCAGCAAACTTTTTCAGCCGTGGGCCGGTCCACTGTCCCTCAGACGTTGTGGGGGACCCGACTATATTTTGGAAGCAAAAAACAAAACAAAAAATGAACACATTCCTATGCCCCACAAATAACCCAGAGATGCATTTTAAATAAAAGGGCACATTCTACGCATGTAAAAACACGCTGAATCCTGGACCATCCGTGGGCCGGATTTAGAAGGTGATTGGGCCGGATCCATCCCCTGGGCCTTAGGTTGCCCACCCATGGTTGAGGAGCTTCCTCCTCGTTTGGGCTGGTGCTTCCCCCACTGGGTGCTAAGGGGGTGCTAAGAGGCAAGGGGGCAGCAATGGGGAGCTGGAGGTATAAATGCCTATCAGACTTTGACATCCAGCATTGCTGGATCAACTCCATCCATTTTGTGGCATTAATTAAGCTAAATCGTTTTACAGTGGTACCTCGGGTTAAGAACTTACCGTATTTTTTGCACCATAACACTCACTTTTTTCCTCCTAAAAAGTAAGGGGAAATGTCTGTGCGTGTTATGGAGGGAATGCCTACGGGTGGCATGCCTACGGATTTTCCTCCTCTAAAAACTACGTGCGTGTTATGGTCGGGTGCGTGTTATAGAGCGAAAAATACGGTAATTTGTTCCGGAGGTCCGTTCTTAACTTGAAACTGTTCTTAACCTGAAGCACCACTTTAGCTAATGGGGCCTCCCGCTGCTGCCACGCCGCCGGAGCACGATTTCTGTTCTCATCCTGAAACAAAGTTCTTAACCTGAAGCACTATTTCTGGGTTAGCGGAGTCTGTAATCTGAAGCGTATGTAACCTGAGGTACCAGTGTAATTGGATTCTGGATAAATGTGCAGTTCGTTGTTGCTGTTTTGAATTTCATTGGGTTATAATCGTATAACCTTTTGAAACAGAGGTTGGCTGGCCATCTGTCAGGGGTTCTTTTGCTGTGGCTTTCCAGGGGGTTGGGCTAGATGGCCCCTTGGGGTCCCTTCCAACACTACAGTTCTGTGGTTTTATGATTTAATAAGTCAGGCCAGCCACTGCTCGGAATAATGTGGGGTTTTTTTAATCGGTTTGGGATGAATTTAGGGAACCAAGGGGGACGGTGACCTGAATGTTTGGGAGCTGGACTAACGCCCGGGTTAACATGCCCCCTCTTTGTCTCCCTTCCTCCTTGCAGAACCCCAGCTGAAAGGAATCGTGACAAGGTTATTCAGCCAGCAGGAATTCTTCCTGCAGATGCACCCAGATGGGACGATTGATGGGACGAAGGACGAGAACAGCGACTACAGTGAGTCTCTCTCTCTCTCTCTCTCTCTCTCTCTCTCTCTCTCGCTCTCTCTCGCTCTCTCTCGCTCTCGCTCTCGCTCTCACTCTCACTCTCACTCTCGCTCTCGCTCTCTCTTTCCTTTAGCTACCTGGTTATAAATCACACCCATTGCCTGGCCACCCTCACAAACAGGCACTTCACGGTGGTCCCCCCCCCCTTTTCAGGCAAAGTGTTAAATTACAGCTAAGGCAGCTGTTCCCTGCGCTGGGTCCCCTGTCAGCGCTTTCCCTTTAAATAAATCTCTCCTGCATTGCTATTCTCACTTCTTTCTTTCTTTCTTTTTTGCCCCTGACGCTGCAGCTGCTGTCTGGGGGTGGCGGGGAGAACAAAACTCTCACTTCCCAAGGAGGGATGCCAAGGGAGGAAGCGAGAGAGATTTATTTGGATGGCAGATTGACTGGCTGGGAAGAGGAGGAGGAGGAGGGGGGGGACGGTGAGAGGAGGAAGGGTGCTGCTGCTCCTGTCTCTCTGCTAGGAGGTAGGAAGAATATTCTTGCAGCAACACCCCCGGGGGAAAAGAGACTTAGGCTTTGCTGGACCATAAAGAAGGCTGATCGCTGAAGAATTGATGATTTGAATTCTGGTGCTGGAGGAGACTATTGAGAGTCCCATGGACTGCAAGAAGATCAAACCTCTCCATTCTGAAGGAAATCAGCCCTGAGTGCTCCCTGGAAGGACAGATCCTGAAGCTGAGGCTCAAGACTTTGGCCACCTCATGAGAAGAGTAGACTCCCTGGAAAAGACCCTGATGTTGGGAAAGATGGAGGGCACAAGGAGAAGGGGATGACAGAGGATGAGATGGCTGGACAGTGTTCTTGAAGCTACAAACATGAGTCTGACCAAACTGCGGGAGGCAGTGGAAGACAGGAGTGCCTGGCGTGCTCTGGTCCAGGGGGCCACGAAGAGGCGGACATGACTAAACGACTAAACAACAACAAAACATGGAAATTGGGCAAAGAATGGGGTCAGGGAAGCTGTGAGATGCTCAGGAGTCCTTTGTCCTTCCAGCATCTGATAATGGAGTCCTCATCTGGGTCATTTCAAGGCTCAGATCGTCTCCAGAAATCCTTTTTAGTGTGCATTCATAAGAACATAGGCTGGCCTCAACCAGAGCCAGGGCTTTTTCGGCTGTGGCCCCAATCTGGTGGAACGCTCTGTCCCAAGAGACTCGGGCCCTGCGGGACCTGACATCTTTCCGCAGGGCCTGCAAGACAGAGCTGTTCCACCAGGCCTTTGGCCAGGGCACAGCCTGACCCCCTCCTTCGGTAATCCTCATAGAACTCTAGCCCAATGGTTGCCATTAATTTGATTTTGAATTGATTTTAAAATGGATTGATTTTAGAATGCTGTGTTACTTTTATTGTTAGCTGCTCTGAGCCCGGCTTTGGCTGGGGAGGGCGGGATATAAATATTATTATTATTATTATTATTATTATTATTATTATTAACATAAGGAGACATTAACATAAGGCCAACCAAATATCCATTATGGGAAACCCACAGGTGGGATCCGAGCACAGGAGAAATCTCCTCTCCTGCTGTTCCAAGCAAGAAGCACTCAAAAATACTTCTGCCTCCAAATGAGGAGGAAGAGAATGTCCAGTCTCTGGCCTAGGCAGGTCCACCCTGGGTGTCATGCCTAGGGGGGTGACCAAATCCCCCTGGGAGGAAGAAGAAGAGTTTGGGTTTGATATCCCCCTTTATCACTCCCCTAAGGAGTCTCAAAGCGGCTCACAATCTCCTTTCCCTTCCTCCCCCACAACAAACACTCTGTGAGGTGAGTGAGGCTTAGAGACTTCAGAGAAGTGTGACTGGCCCAAGGTCCCCCAGCAGCTGCAGGTGGAGGAGCAGGGAATCAAACCCAGTTCACCAGATTACGAGTCCATGCTCTTAACCACTACACCACACTGGCTCTCTTTTAAAGCCAGCCAAGCTGTTGGCCATCACTGCCTCCTGTGGGAGGGAGTTCCACAGATTAACCATGTGCTGCAATGAAGAAGGACTTTCTTTTCCTGTCCTAAATCTTCCAGCCTTCAGCTTCATTGAATGTCCAAGAGTTCTAGTGCAATGAGAGGGGAAGAAAAGAAAAGCATTCCCCCCCCCATCTGCTTTCTGCATAGGCTTCTATCACAGCTCCTCTTCTCTAAACTAGGAAGTCCCCCAGCTCCAATCTTTCATTTTAAGGGAGTCTCTTCAGCCCCAGAAATCCTGGATGGCAGGAAGGGGGAATCTACAGGCAGGGCCACCTCAGAGAACCAACCCTACAGACCTCTTACAGATCAAGCTTTCGAAGTGTCCTGGAGGCAACCTGCTCTAGCAGAAGCATGTTCTGGAAAAACCTCCTTGAGCCTTGAGCTGGTCTTACATCTCCACGAACAGGCAGCTCGCCCTCCCCAGCCATGCCCCAAACTAGGCTTTTGCCAAATTATCTCTCATCATTTAAACACAGAAACAACCTAGTTGCATTTTTTAATGTATTTATTTTTTTGTAGAGGGGAATGCATTAATTCATGTTGAGGGACCCCCAGGGCAAGCCGGTGCTTTCACTGGAGGAATCTCTAGAGCAAGGCAAGGCTGACTCCTTGCGTGGGCTACACTCCCCCCCCCATCTCTGTGAATAACACTCGGATCGCGTGTTAACATGATGGAGCCAGAGTGCGTCTTCAAGACCTCTGAACACCTTCACCAGCCTAGTGCCCTCCAGATGTTTCGGTGAAGGCTGGCTGAAGCACGTCTTGTTGGAGAATCTGTTGGAAATTATGGAACAAAAACTGAAATGCGTGGGAAGGCTGTGCTTGCAAGAGAACCATGTAAGCTGGAGAAGCTGGTGGAGGAGGAAGGAGAGAAGGCTAAATGGTTGCCATTTGCTTAAAGTCTAAATGCTGCTCTGTCTTGCATCCACCGTGGCACTTTCCTCTCTGCCCCAAGCAGGTTCAGTGGTCCTGTTGTCTAGGCTCTGGTAACCTCAAGGTTAGATTACTGCAATGCATTATATGTAGGGCTGCCTCTGGAGATGGTTTGGAAACCTCAGCTAGTGCAGAATCCAGCAACCAGGTTGCACACTGGAGCAAGTCAGTTTGCGCCTATTACATCGATCCTGGTCTGACTGCACTGACTTCAAATTAGTTTCCAGGCCCAATTTGAAGTGCTGGTTTTGACCTATAAAATCTTAAATGGCTCAGAACCACAATACCTCAAGCACCCCCCCCATATGAACCTACCCTGAGATACCCTTCTGATGCCCTTCTTTGTGTACCCCTTCCTTGAGAGGTTCAGAGGGTGGCAACACAAGAACAGGGCCTTCTCTGCAGTGGCACCCCTTCTGTGGAATGCTCTCCCCAGGGAAGTTTGCCTGGTGCCTTCATTGCACACCTTTAGGCACTAGGCAAACCAATCCTTTTTAACAAGGCCTTTGGTTTACCTTCCTGACATCCAACACCCTTTTAGAAAGTGGGTTTTTTTTGGGGGGGGGGTTATTGATTTTGGTTTGACTTTATATGTTGTGGTCTTGTTGTGAACTGCCCTGAGACCTCTGGGCATAGGGTGGTGTATGAGTTGTCTGAATGAATAAATAAAAGTTTCCAGGCCCTGATTTGGAAAGGGAGAAATAACATCGCTGGAGGCAACTTAGAAAGTTGATTCCACAGTGAGGTTCTCCTTGTTGAACTTGAGGAGGGTTACCCTTCCTCTTCCCTGTCGTCTCTGAGACAGCCCTTCACCGCAAGACAAATGGATTGCAGAGAATGAGTGATGGCAGCCATTTACCTTCATTATCCGTAGTGATGTGCTCCATTTTTTCCCAGTCAAAAGTGCTTATAAATAGACTTGTTAATTGCAAGGTTTCAACGCACTGATGTGGCACCAAAGGTTTAGAAATAGTTTTCTGCCTCGACTGGCAGAGCTAGATAGGAAGGTCGCCCATCTCTCCCAGAGGAGACAGAGATGAGACTTACCAGTTTCAGTTTACATATTTAAATTGGAGATTCCCCCACCCCTCGCATTTTGAATTCTTCAGTTGTCCATGGTCCGTTCTCCAGAGGCAGCTTAAGCTGGTTTTTGGGGGGTGGGGGCAGTGGGATTCCCTAGGGGCAAGGGAGTATAGTCCACTTATAAAGGCCATCTCCAACTCCTCAAAGGATTCCATCAACGGTGTCTCTGAAAATTTTTACACATCACTTGGGAAGACAGGTAAACTAATTTCAGTGTTCTGGAAGGAGCAAAGATCACCAGTGTGAAAGCAATGATTCTTCAACATCAACTTCGTTGGACTGGTCATGTTGTGCGGATGCCTGATGATCGTCTTCCAAAGCAACTACTCTATTCCGAACTTAAAAATGGAAAGCGTAATGCTGGTGGTCAACAAAAGAGGTTTAAAGACTGTCTCAAGGCAAATCTTTAAAAATGTAATATAAACACTGACAACTGGGAAACACTGGCCTGCGAGCGCTCCAGTTGGAGAACAGCCTTGACCAAAGGTGTCATGGGCTTTGAAGACACTCGAACTCAGGACACAAGGGAGAAACATGCTTAGAGGAAGGCACGCTTGACGTGACCAACTCCCGCCTGGAAACCCATCTCCCCACTGTGGAAGGACGTGTGGATCCAGAATTGGCCTCTACAGTCACTTATGGATTCATTGTTAAAACCTTGTTTATGGAATACGATCTTACTTGGCTATGAGGGATGGCCAAAGAAGAAGGAGGAGGTATAGATGCCTACCAGACTTTGAAAAGCTGCCTCTGGCACATCAGTTTTGTTGACTAAATTAAACTAAATAGTTTCAATTGGATTTTGAATAAAGGTACAATTCATTGTTACTGTTTGGATTTTTAGGGTGTTATTATCTTCCTTAGCGGGTCGTGCAGATCGCTATTCTGAACAATGTTTTTTGTAGGGTAGAGGGCACTGGGGGTGAGTCGATGGAAGCAGGGGGAGGCAGTGGCCCCCAAAAGTACCACGGATTTAAAACAATAACAATGCATATATAAAAAATCAGCACTCATCCGAGGCAGAAACCAATTGGGATAAGGATTGCATTTCTTTCTTTATTTCATAAAAGTTATATACTTGTTTGAAGTCCAGCAAAAGTCCAAAACATCTGGAGGGTGCCAGGTTGACAGAGGCTGATAGGGAGGTGGGCACAGGGAGCCTGAGATGTCTTGGACTGGAGCGCTGGACTCAATGGCTTTCTCCTTCTTCTTGCTCCTCCTAGCAATTTAAGCTAATTCCCCCCCCTCTCCTTCCCTCCTCCAGCTCTCTTCAATCTAATCCCCGTGGGTCTTCGCGTGGTGGCGATTCAGGGGGTGAAGGCTGGCCTCTACGTGGCCATGAATGCAGAGGGCTATCTCTACAGCTCAGTAAGTTCACAACGTGGCTTTGACCTTGTCTCTGGGGCTGTTGGGATCGAACCAGGGTGTTTTTGTTGAGCATTTGTTGGCAGGGCCAGGGCTGGATTGAGGTTTGATGAGGCCCTCAGCTCCTGAAGGTAATGGGGCCCTTTCTACGTCCAGCTGTCCTTTGTCAACAACAAATTGTCGCTGATTTTTTTGTGTTGAATATATGCTGTATGGTAATTTATGGACCTCATAGGTATCTAAAGCCATTTCTGCATGTTGCCATGCAAGCAGTCCATGCAGAATGTAGGCACCCTATATATAAAGGTAAAGGGACCCCTGACCGTTAGGTTCAGTCGTGGCCGATTCTGGGGTTGCGGCGCTCATCTCGCTTTATTAGCCGAGGGAGCCGGCGTACAGCTTCCGGGTCATGTGGCCAGCATGACTGAGCCACTTCTGGCGAACCAGAGCAGTGCACGGAAATGCCGTTTACCTTCCCGCTGGAAGGTATTTATTTATCTACTTGCACTTTGACATGCTTTTGAACTGCTAGGTTGGCAGGAGCAGGGACCGAGCAACGGGAGCTCACCCCATCACAGGGATTTGAACCGCTGACCTTCTGATCGGCAAGTCCTAGGCTCTGTGGTTTAACTCACAGCACCACCTGCGTCCCCTCACCCTATATACAGAAATGAGCAAACCAGTGATATTTTAGGGAGCAGGTGAGCAGGCGGGGCCCATGACTTACATCATAGGAGCCTACAGAACACAAAACACTGTTGCTGCATGTAGGTTTTATTTTATTTTAATCTTATATTTTGGAAATGTACATCCAGGTTTTTTTTCCTTTAACTTTTTTTAGGGGGCCCAAGAGAATGGGGCCCTTAGCTATAGCTTGTTTATATGTAAATCCGGCACTGGGCAGGACAAAGGCAGACACAACATTTTTAATACAGAAGATTTTTTTTCCTCCTGTGGTATGAACGTGGGCTTCACCTGGGCTCTCTGCCTTAAAAAAAGAAATTAAACAAGCTCATATATGTTAAATACATACTATATACTGTATTGCAAAGCTGCTTGGGGTGGGGGGAAGGCGTGTCGGTGATGCCAGGGCTGCCTTTCCCTGGGTCTTCTTGCTGAAAACACGTAGAGTGGTTTGCAGTGGAGGCCAGTCGGTTAGGACAAAGGGGGCGCTGCCCCACCAACCTTGGCCTCCCCTTGTCATGCCAGCATCTGCCTGCCCTCTTCCCTACAACCAATCCGGGGGGGGGGCAGGGGAGCGCTGCTGTCAGAGCTGCCTCTAGGTCCCAGCTCACAGAGGACCAACGCTAGGCTGTGGTAATGTATAAAAGTCTTTATTGAAGTTCAGTTTCCATTTCAAAGCCACCGCGTGCAGCCCTACGTCTTAACCCCTAGATCGGCGAAGTCCCGTCTGAGTCTCCTCCCCTCTGACACCAGTTTAAGATCCTAGCCCTGCTCCACCTCCTGCGCTGCTCTCTTCTCCTCTGGGTCCTCCTGCCCTCTGGGGCATTGCCCTTTCTGGACTCTTCCGACGCTGAGTCGCTTAGCTCCTCCCCCTGCCTCCGGCGGGCTTTAGGACCCGGTTCCCAATCCTCACTCTCTGCTGTCCCGCGCTCCTGTACATTTGAACTTGCCTCTCGCGCCAACCCAGTGACCTTTCTCCTAACCGTTACACTACTTCTGTCACTGCTTCCCTCTTCCGGGACACTAGCCAGATCTGACCTCCCCTCCGTCGCCCGACTCTCCGATGGAGGCGTGGTCAGCCCTGCCTCGTCTTCTCTCCCTGGTGGGGAATGCACTGGCCCCGATGCTTGGGACTCTTCCCCCCCACTCTGCTCTGGTGGGGAAGCTGGTCCTGATTTCCAACTACTGCTCTGGGAGTCCCTGCTGCCCCCTTGCTCCTGGGGCGTTCCCCTTGGGACCCCCCTGCCCCTGGCCACTGGCGCCCCCTTCTGTGAATCTTCCGATTCGCTGGAGAGGCTCATGGAATCCCTCGGACCACTGTCCTCTTCTCCTACGCTCCCCTCGGATTCTTCCCCTTCGCTCTCCATTTCCCCTCTTCCCTGTGCCTCTGCTCCTGAGCCCCTGACAGCTGCCTTTCTGTATCCTCTTCCTTAGTCTCAGTGTTGACCTTGAATGACTCAGTAGGGTTGTCAGCCCCCCCAGGTCTGAGCTGGTGTCCCGGTTTGCCTGGTAGATGGAGGGCTTGAATAATGATGGTGGTCATGATTATTACCATCCATGGAGTTTGCAAGCTTCAGCCCAACAGGAGCTGGCTGCAAATTCTAGCAAAGACACTCCCCTCTCCCAATTAACCTCCGTCTCCAGATCAAATTATAGCATAGACACTTGGGGGGTGGGTCTGTTTGCTGTCCCATTTAACCTCCATCTGCAGGGCCCACCACTGTGACCTCATCACCGCCCACCCCCATGACATCATCGGGGGTTCCCCCTAGGTCTCAGATTTGGGCCCTGAAATCTCGAGGTCTGTCTCGTTCTTGACCTGGTAACCTAAAAACTTTGGAATTATTGGGCTCTGTCCGCATGGGCACCAAGCTCTGCTGAGTGTTTTCCCCCAGCTGCCCCTGGCAGAGAAGAAGGTGACACTTTTCCACCTGACCTAAGCACAAAAGTGAAGACGGAGGCAATGTTGTATATGAGCTGAGAGTTGAGCAAAAGGTCCTGCCTGCCTTATGTCACAGCTCCAGGGGAACCCTGGCAGAAGCCTCCTGGCAGTTGCCCAGACCTCGTTCCCTGGGCTTGAACCCCAAGGCCTGGCCCGACTCTTGCAGAAGATGACGTCTCAGTGACAGATCATGGTCCCGGGATGCATTTGTGGCCGGGCCGTCTTCTGTATGCAGAGGAGCCACCTTGAATTAGCATATAGATTGATTATAATCCGGAGGAGTTCTGTACAGGGATCAGAACAATTGGCGCTGGCCCTTTCCAGAAAGCAATAGGAAATGGGCACCTCAGGTGGGGGTTCTGCAAGTGCCGCTCAATGTGGGAGGTGGGCTTGGAGCAGGAAGGGTCCCCCCTTCAGTTCAGTAGTGCAAGCACAGAAAAAGCAAAATCCCCACTGAAACGAGATCTTGTTTTTAATGAGTGCCAAGGGTGTGTTCGTCTACTCTTTCATCCCGCTCTGCCCACACCGAAAACGACTTGGGAACATTTATTGTGCAAACCAGTGGGTTCCAAAGTGGGTGGGATTCTTAGTGGGGTGCTAAGGGGCAGCAGAGGGACGCGGGTGGTGCTGTGGGTAAAAGCCTCAGCACCTCGGGCTTGCCGATCGAAAGGTTGGCGGTTCGAATCCCCGCAGCGGGGTGCGCTCCCGTTGCTCGGTCCCAGCGCCTGCCCACCTAGCAGTTCGAAAGCACCCCCGGGTGCAAGTAGATAAATAGGGACCGCTTACTGGCAGGAAGGTAAACGGCGTTTCCGTGTGCTGCGCTGGCTCGCCAGATGCAGCTTTGTCATGCTGGCCACGTGACCCGGGAGTGTCTGCGGACAGCGCTGGCTCCCGGCCTATAGAGTGAGATGAGTGCACAACCCTAGAGTCTGTCAAGACTGGCCCGTACGGGCAGGGGTACCTTTACCTTTACCTTTACCTTTACCTTTACCTTTACCTTTACCTTTACCTTTACCTTTACCTTTACCTTTACCTTTACCTTTACCTTTACCTTTAAGGGGCAGCAGGGAGTCGCCGGGGGTGCAAAAGACTCTCAGACTTTGAAAAGCTGGCATCGCCAGGCCAGACCAAGTTCACCAGCCCTTGGTTTAATAGTTTTAACAGGCTTTGAATAAACTTGTAATTAACTGTTCTGTTCTGAATTCTTTGTGTTCTGTTCTTCTTTATTGGGTCATGCAGACCACTGTTCTGAATGATGCTTTTTATAGGGTAGTGGGCACTGGGGGGATTAGTTGATGGAACCAAGAGGGTGGGAATCCACTTGGTATAAATCTTATTTTTGCAGCGTGTGATGCATCCAGCATGGGGTTCTCTGTGTCTGGATGGACTGATGGAAGAAGGATTTGTCTTGTGCTAAAATTTACCCAGATCCAATGCTCATTGTGGGGAAGGAGGTGGGATGGCAAGGGGCAGGCCTTGCAAGGTGGGAAATCGGAGCGCGGAAAGGCTTTAAATCTTCCTATTTGACGGATTCCAGCACAATTGCTTTTTAAAATGGCGTGGAAGGGCAGAGAGAGGTTAACTACCAAGGGACTCATTTAAAATAAATAATTGATCCTTGCTGATTTATTAAATAGGACCGGTAGTTTGCTAGCGGTGTGTTCATGCTTGACTTTATTCCGCTTGATTGCTGCCTCATTAAAAGCCGTCATTAAGGTGTGCCTTTCGTCCCATCCTGCATTTGAGGCACAAAATGCAGCTGGGAAAGATCCTGGCTCCATCGTTTTGCATTGTGGGGCATCCAGCACCATGCATGGGTACAGTCCCCTGGCATACACTTATTTAACTGCCCATTCTGCTGGATGTAAGCCTTATAGATAGAAAGGCCTTAGGCTGCCCACCCATGTCTTAAATCTTCTCTGACGCACATAAGAAGTAGCCCATCAGGTCTTTCATCCTGTTCCCACAGTGGCCAACCAGATGGCTCTTTTGGGAAACCATCAAGCAGGATTTGAGCAGCAGAACCTTCTCCTTTCCTGTGGTTTCCAGCAGCTGGTATTCAGGAGCATTGCTCCCTCCCACTGGGGAGGGCAGAACAGAGCCATCCTGGCTGGGACCCACTGATCGTTCTCTCTCCCCCTCCATGGATTTGTCCAATCGTCTTTGAAAGCCACCCAACATGGTGGACCTCACTGCCTCTTGTGGGAGCCAGTTGCATAACTTAGTTATGTGCCGAGTGAAGGACGTTCTCTTCTCCAGATGAGACATATGTGGCTCTTTCAACCCCTCCCTGTGGTTTTCAGACCCCCTCCCTGTCCCAACTGCCTTCCCTTGTTCATCCTCCAGTTTCTGCTTACTACAGAGTGTGGCGATCACACAGGGTCCCCGGATGTTTAATGGTCTATTGATCCTGTGCCACCACTGTGCCCGCTTCCCCGCTGCCACCAACCAGTTACTCTCTGGTAAAACACTGAGTCCAGTCAGTTGTTAAAGGGAACCAAAAAACCCAAGTTTATTTTACAAACATTAACAAGTTTATGGTGTCTCAGATAATATTCCTGTCAGTATCTTAACTTTCTAATACCTTCTGATTCTCTTCCTAATACCTTCTGATTATCTCAGCTGTTTGACTGACGCCTCTTAACAAATTCTCTCCCTCTCTCACACCAGACTAGCCCAACCCACAGACTTCTCTGTCTTCTCTGCCTCTCCTAACTCCAGACTGTCTCCTCAATGACCCTAACTCTATAAAAACCTCTGTGCTGAAACTCATACACCGTTAACTCTGCCCCCTGGGTTCCCATTAGTTAGTCATTTTACAATTAGTTAACCCCTTCCCTATGAACCCAGTGTGATGTCACACACATAGGAGGGCAAATGCCACACAGAGGTTTTCAAGTTTTGGGGATTCACAGCTCCCTTGACCAAATACCTTCTTTCTGCGGCACCCCTGTGGGGCGCAGGAGCCCAGTTATGCCACCCCTTGGCTGCAAAGCTGGAAGCCCCTCACCCTTTTCGAACACCCTCTCTTGTGGAGAGTTCCTTCAGCCTCCTCTCCTCTCCTTGGGAGTCCTCTGGGCAGCCGCTGCTGCCGCCTCTGGTCTCTGAGCTGCCCCACAGAGAGGTGCCTCCTCACACTGCCTCACAGGGGCCTTGGAAGCACCCCCTGGCCAGCCCCAAAGGCACCATTCACCTGCAGAGCTTGCAGCCAGGGCTGCTGCAACAAACAGCTGTGCAAGCCTTTGGGAGGCAGAGATACAAGAGGGCATCAGAGGAGGGGGGGGGAGTAAAGAGGGCCCATCAGTCAAGGCACCACAGGGTGCCACGGCACAATGGCTGAAAACCACTGCCTTCTATTTGGGGTGTAGAGCTGGACCCATGAGCCTTTTCCAGGATTTAGGTCTCCTCCGTCCCCCTCCTTTCAAAATCTGGATCTGCTTTGCCGCTGACAAGGAAGTCCCTCGCTGCTTAACTCTGGCTCTTCATTCCCTTTGAGTAGGCAAGGGATAATTAAATTATTTACTGGAAGTGGTTTGGAAAGCAAAGAGTGCAGTCTTCAATATTTAAAATCTCATCTCCTTGCAGCGGGGAAGGGAGTCTGCGCAGCTGATAGTTTGGGACGCAGGAGTTACAGCTTCGTGTTGCACATCAAAGCTGATTGCTAATAAAGGCAAGGAATCATTATGCAAAAGTTGTTGAGGGTTTTTATATGTATTTTTAAAAAACTCTAAACCAGGGGTAGGCAACCTAAGGCCCGGGGGCCGGATCCGGCCCAATCACCTTCTCAATCTGGCCCATGAATTGTCCGGGAATCAGCGTGATTTTACATGAGTAGAATGTGTCCTTTTATTTAAAATGCATCTCTGGGTTATTTGTGGGACATAGGAATTCGTTCATTTCCCCCCCAAAAATATAGTCCGCCCCCCCCACATGGTCTGAGAGACAGTGGACCGGCCCACAGCTGAAAAAGGTTGCTGACCCCTGTTCTAAACAGTATTCCCACCTCCAAATAAAACAGCTCATGTCCCTTTAGGATCATTTTAATTTCCTGTCTCAGCTTGGCCTCTTTATTCTGCTCCATCACTTTGCAGGATAATAAGCAGCCAGGAGTGGCCCCCTCCCCGTGTCTTGGCGGAAGACTCCCCCGTCTCCCAGCTGTGTTGGAATTAAATCATTGCTGCCTCTCCACCTGGTACAATTTCATCTCTGTTGGTTCAAGGTCCTTGCTTGGAAATGGGCAGGAGATGCGATGTTAGCAAGCTTGGTGAGCTCCTGGGGCTTAGCACTGACAGGGTGCTATATCATAGGATTGCCATGTGGGAAAGGGACCCCCAAAGGCCATCCAGTCCAACCCCCTGCAATGCAGGAATCACAGCTAAAGCATTCCTGAAAGGTGGCCACCAAACCTTTACTGAAAATCTTCCAAGGAGGGAGAGGCCACCACCTTGTGAGGGAAACTGTCCCACTGCTGAACGGCTCTCACAGCCAGAAGGTTCTTCCTGGTGAGAATCTCCATTCTTGTAACTTGAAGCCTTTGGTTTGGGTCCTGCGTTCCGGAGCAGCAGAAAACTAGCTTGCCTCAGAGCCTTTTAAGCAGAGCTTGCGTGGCCATGGGTCTTGGCTGCTTTAGTTGAGATTCCTCCATTGCAGGGGCCAGACTAGATGACACAGGTTCCCTTTCAAGTCTACAATTCTGTGATTCTATGCAATAGTTGCATGTAAGAACAGGCAGACCCAAGTGTTGTTGTTGTTGTTGTTGTTTAGTCGTTTAGTCATGTCTGACTCTTTGTGACCCCCTGGACCAGAGCACGCCAGGCACTCCTGTCTTCCACTGCCTCCCGCAGTTTGGTCAAACTCATGCTGGTAGCTTCGAGAACACTGTCCCACCATCTCATCCTCCGTCGTCCCCTTCTCCTTGTGCACTCCATCTTTCCCAACATCAGGGTCTTTTCCAGGGAGTCTTCTCTTCTCATGAGGTGGCCAAAGTATTGGAGCCTTAGCTACAGGATCTGTCCTTCCAGTGAGCACTCAGGGCTGATTTCCTTCAGAATGGAGAGGTTGGATCTTCTTGCAGTCCATGGGACTCTCAAGAGTCTCCTCCAGCACCAGAATTCAAAAGCATCCATTCTTCGGCGATCAGCCTTCTTGATGGTCCAGCTCTCACTTCCATACATCACTACTGGGAAAACCAGAGCTTTAACTATACGGACCTTAGACCCTAGTAGGGATGTGTATCTGTGTTTGCACTGAAAAAAAATACATCCAGCCTGTTCACTGGGCCTCCAATGTGCAACATGATGCAGATTTGGACTGGCACTGAGAAACTTCAGATGGCTTTCCCCTTTTTCCTTCTTTCCTCGATGCCCAGAGAGCCTTTGGGGTTTGGAATTGAAGTGGCCTTCTCCAGTCAGGTACCCTCCAGATATTTTGGACTGCATCTTCAATCATCCACAGCCAATGCCACTGTTGCCGATTGGGGCAGATGGGAACCTCAGTCCGAAACGTCTGCAAGGCACCAGGCTGGGGGAGGCTGGATTTGCGCCAGAGAGATCTAGACGTAGCTGGAGATGTAGCTGGGAGATGCGGAGCCGCTGAAACAGATGCTCCGCTCTGAGCAAGTGGGTAATTGCTGAATCCTGTTCTTGGCAGGGACGCCAGCAAGATAAATTGGGTAGAAAGCAAAGCCATAGATTCCTACTTCCCACCTCAGGCCTGCCCATGTTATGGGGAATTGACATGTCTCTGGTGTCCTAGAACTCTGGGATTCCCATTACGAGGTGGTTGAAGCTCACTGCTGAAATCGCGGCGCTTGCCAGCCGGCATGTCCTTTTCCACAGAAGCCCTGAACGATCCTGGGGCGCTCAATTTCCCACTCTAGAGAGTGACATGACACCAATTATTATTTGCAGTGATTTTGAAGCTGGACCCAGTATCACAGTTTTATCAAAGTCTCCTTTTATCAGAGGGCAAATTGTGTTCCGAACTCAAGAGAATCTCCATTCAGACACCTGCATGTCAGAGTATTGTTGTGGGATTATTATTATTATTTGGGGGGTCAGTCTGGATGAAGCCCTGAGTCCCTTCCCATTCTTGGGGTGCTGCAGCCAGTGAGGGTTAGACTCTTGGGGTGCTGCAGCCAGTGAGGGTTAGACAAAGGGTTTGATGGCTGAACTAGTCAGAACCCCTTTGGCCTGATCCAGCAAAGCCTTCCTATGCCTGAGGCCTCTTTATTGAAGGTTTGGGGCAGCAGTGTCAACAACGCTCACAGATGAGAGTCTCTTGGAATGGTAACAAAGGCTCTTTTCCTCCCCTCCTGTTTACTTGGCAGGGAATAAATCTGTTTCAGAATGTTAATTGCCGCAGTGATTGTCTGTGTCGAGGGCATAAAACTCAGCAGCCTGCCAGCTATGGCATTTCCCTGTGCAATTCAGGATCCGCAGTATATTCCGAGAGGGATTTGAGAGGCAGAATGATATGTGGTAATTGTACCATGTCTGTAAACACCAACTTTGCAATGGGAGATGTTTTTCTTCTTCTCTTTCCTTAAAGCACATGGCTGATATATGATTGGCCATTGCAAAGTGTGATGGCTTCAGGGAAGTTTTGGAAAGCAGGGAGACCCGGGAGGGGTAGCTGCATGACAAGCGAACCAGGGCAGCTCTGGAGGGTCACAATATAGTGGGAGGAAATCAAATGCATCCGGCCCAATTGTTCAATTTTTTTTTCAAAATATCGTCCGGCCCCCTGCTGAAAAAGTTTGCTGACCCCTGCTGTAGATGGAGAGAGAGAGAGAGAGAGAGAGAGAGAGAGAGAATGAGAATGGTGTAATGGTTAGAGTACTGGACTAGGATTTGGGGGAGACCAGGATTCAGCTCCCTCCACTGGGTGACTTGGGTGGCCATTCACTGCCTCTCTCAGCCTAACTCACAGGGTTGTTGTTGAGGGGGTCAAAAGAGGAGGGGGAGAACCATGTACAGGCCACCTTGAGCTCCTCAGTGGGGGGAAATGGTGGGGTATAAAGGTAAAGGGACCCCTGACCATTAGGTCCAGTCATGACCGACTCTGGGGTTGCGGCGCTCATCTCGCTTTACTGGCCGAGGGAGCCGGCGTACAGCGTCCGGTTCATGTGGCCAGCATGACTAAGTCAGTTCTGGCGAACCAGAGCAGCGCACGGAAACGCCGCTTACCTTCCCGCCGGAGCGGTACCTATTTATCTACTTGCACTTTGACATGCTTTTGAATTGCTAGGTTGGCAGGAGCAGGGACCGAGCAACAGGAGCTCACCCCGTCGCAGGGATTCGAACCGCCGACTTTCTGATCGGCAAGTCCTAGGCTCTGTGGTTTAACCCACAGCGCCATCCATGTCCCATGGTGGGATATAAATAGCAGTAAATAACAGCAACTACTCAGGTTTATCATTTATTCATTAGATTGATTTATACCCCGCCTTACATCTAAGGAGGTCAAGGTGGTGGGCTTGGCCTCCCCCTCCCATTTTTATCCTCACGACAACCCTGTTAGGTAGGTCAGGCTGAGGGTTCAAGTGATGGGCCCAAGTGGATTAACGTGCTCCATCTCCCGAAGCGTAATGGAGCCTCTGTTACAAATCAGAACGGCCCTGTGTTCTGTGGGTGAAAGGCGGCATGTGAATTTACTAAAGAAGAAAAATTGCTCAGCTCAGCCAAGAGTGGAGACAGTCTTGAGCACAGTGGAATGGACTCCACTGGGAATTCTTCAGCTGAGATCCTTGCATTTCAGGGGGTTGGGCTAGATGACCCTTGAGGGTCGCTTTGAACTCTACAGTTCCACGATTCACCACTGTCAGGGAACTGACATCGGAGAGAGAGGCGGAGGCAAGGCTCCAAAACGATGCAGGAGAGGGGACCAGCAGGGGGGAAGGAATTCAGCGTAACACCAGTAGAGAAGAGGAGGATTTGGAGACAGGGCTCCAAGACCCTTCACCGGAGACTAGTGGAGAGAGCGCTGACATGCCTCTGC
Source organism: Podarcis erhardii (assembly GCF_964252035.2). NCBI lineage: Eukaryota > Metazoa > Chordata > Lepidosauria > Squamata > Lacertidae > Podarcis > Podarcis erhardii. Next base: position 100,664,508 of record NC_138509.1, on the reverse strand, counting down.
CTTCCCCTTACTTGCGCAGACGTGTTCCGCGCGGGGAAAGTAGGAGGAGACTTGGCGTCAAACAGCTCTTATGCTGGAAGAGGTTCAAGAAACGCCCACTGACGGATTCTGCAAGTGACTGACCGGCCACGGAGTGTGGGCTGTCAGCCAAGGCATGGTGAACCAGACAATCTGACTGAACTAGCAGGCAACTTACGCACAAGTAACCCCTTACAACCACTACAACCACCTAAGCTTTGCAAAGCAAGTGAAGATTTACACCCAATATAGTGGTACCTCGGGTTGCATACACTTCAGATTACATACGCTTCAGGTTACAGACTCCACTAACCCAGAAATATTACCTCGACTTAAGAACTTTGCTTCAGGACTTCCGGGATAGCGCGAACGGGTAATGGCGGACTCCCTCTGAGCTCCGGAGGGAGTCGGCTCCGCTAAGGACGGGTCTTGCCGTGCCGGCGACACGGGGACCCTTAGAAACCGCAGGCGCGGAAGCCTGCGGACATGGTGACTCGGTGGGCACCTTAAGCGCCCTCCCTGACCCGCGAAGAGCCTTTTTAAAGGCTACGGAGTGGACCGGAGAGTGGCGTGGTGCTGAGAGTCGATCGCTGCCTTGGCGGAGCGAAGCCGCGAGCCATGACCGGAGAGCGCTGTCTTTCTTCTTAAAATTTGGACTGAAAATGTAACCCGTGAGTAAAAGGAAATTTCGGCACTAAAAGTTTTTTATTTACGAATTCGAGTATGATCGGGGGGACGTGTTAAAAAGGAAGTCCGCACTCCCCCTCCCCACCAAAAGATTTAAAGCAAGGAGATAGCACCAGGTCGGAAAGACTTTGGTGCTTAAACGGAGAACTTTTATAAACTGAATTAAGAAGTAATTTGAGCAGGAGTGGAAGAAAGAGGAATTCCGGGGGTTTTGCTTTTTAAGTTGACCCCCCCCAGACCCGGGTAGCGCCCAGTGTGGGAGCCCGAGAAACAGAATAAGGAGTTTGACAGCTGTCAAAAAGAGCTGTCAAACGACTAGCCGAAACGTGGAACTGTGTTATAACTGCTTTTCTGGATTAAATGCTACATTGAAACTGAATTGATTGAACTGATTGGAAACAAAATAATCCTTAACAACAAAGTAACTGACTGTTGGGTGAGATTCATGATGGAGATCCCTCTGGAGGGAACTGATGACATTGCAATGGCTGCTGAAGGAAAATTACTGGCAGAGATACAAAAAATGTTTTGTCTGGTGGGAACCTTGCAAAAACAGAACACAATTATGACTGAACAGTTGATGACCTTCAGTCTTAAACTTAACGACTCTGTCAATGGAACTAAACAAGTGGAAAAAAAATTTGCAGCTGCAGAAGGAGAGATAACCCTATGGGGGGAAGGAGAAAAAGAAAGAGTTCAACAAGAATGCAAACAGAAACCTGCAACTTTTGGGAATCAAAGAAACAAGGAGGATGACTATGGGATTGCAGATCTGCAGGGCCAGAGGAAGAGAGAAGCCCCTGGAATAATCAGAATATTGAATCAACAAAGAATGAACAAGTTCAATGGGGACTTCTTTCTGGGGCTGGACTTTGGGAGATTTGTTGTTTTTGGTCAAAAACTGCCTTTGTTTGATTTGGAAGAAAGAAAATATGAGGAGCTGCTGACAGAACTTCATGGAGAAGGGAAGACCAACAAAGAGGACTATAATCAAAATCGGCGGAGAGAGGCTAACTGGGGCCTGAAGGCCTCGGATGTCAGAAATCCGGGCTAAAGCTGTTGTTTATCTATTTGGATAGGGGCAAAGCGGGGGCAGGGGGGAGGGGAATTTGGGGTGGTAAAAACCTGGGATTTGGAACTGAAATATTATGATTTTAGATTTAATATTATAAAAAAAAAAAAAGAAAAGATGAGTTTGTGGGAGAGAAATTAGGCCGACCTTGGAGAATAGATCCAATATGGGAAAGGGAACATGTAAAATTATGATAAGTTAAAAAGGGGGAAAAGATAAATTGGAAGGAAAGAATTGAATAATTTTTAAGAGATCTAATAAATAACTTGCTGAGCTATGTAGTGAAAATGGAAGGTGGGCAGGGGAGTGCGGGGAAGTCATTGAAAGAAGGAGATGAAAATTCGGTTGTGTTTTGTTTTGTTTTGTGTTTGTTTTACCTTTGTTTTGATTTTTTTTTTTATGTAAGTTTGTTTTGTTTTTAAAATTGAAAATTGAATAAAAATTATTTAAAAAAAAAAAAAAGAACTTTGCTTCAGGATGAGAACAGAAATTGAACGGCAGCGGCAGCAGGAGGCCCCATTAGCTAAGTGGTGCTTCAGGTTAAGAACTGTTTCAGGTTAAGAATGGACCTCCAGAACAAATTAAGTACCATATTTTTTGCTCTGTAAGACTCACTTTTTCCCTCCTAAAAAGTAAGGGGAAATGTGTGTGCGTCTTATGGAGCGAATGCAGGCTGCACAGCTATCCCAGAAGCCAGAACAGCAAGAGGGATCGCTGCTTTCACTGTGCAGCGATCCCTCTTGCTGTTCTGGCTTCTGAGATTCAGAATATTTTTTTTTTCTTGTTTTCCTCCTCCAAAAACTAGGTGCGTCTTGTGGTCTGGTGCATCTTATAGAGTGAAAAATACGGTAATTTGTTCTAGAGGTCCGTTCTTAACCTGAAACTGTTCTTAACCTGAAGCACCACTTTAGCTAATGGGGCCTCCTGCTGCTGCCGTTGCGCCGCCGCTGCACTACTTCTGTTCTCATCCTGAAGCAAAGTTCTTAACCCGGGGTACTATTTCTGGATTAGCAGAGTCTGTAACCTAAAGCGTCTGTAACCTGAAGCATCTGTAAACTGAGGTACCACTGTACTGCCCTCTACCTGGAGGTCTCAGGGCTCCTTCACCGTGTGGGAGGTGAGCGGAAGGTGTCTTCTGCAAAGCCAAGCGCTTATGCTGAGCAGATTTCTTCCAGGAGAGCCGTCCTCTCGAAACAAAACTGAAGCACCCTCTCTCGGATGCGAGCAAGCCATTGATTCCTCAACATGAGTGCATGGTGCGCTGGCTTGGATGTGAGCCACTGCTGCCATTAACAAAGCAGAGAGGAGCTTTTTCCCCCGGTCCTTTCTTCCCAGCTCCATTGCAGGATGCTGGCACTGCTCCCTGCTTTGGAGGGATGATGCTCCAGAGATATGGAATCCTGAATCCTGGTCTGTTATCCCTCCCCCCCCCCCCCCCGCGCCTCTCTCTCTCTAGCTCTGCCCCAGATGCTCAGTCCGTGTTAAAAGCTTTCTGGGCTGTGGAAGTCGCTCTCTTGATGGAAACGAGAGGTGACAGGGAGAAGGCAAATCTTGCTGCGTCTTCCCTGCCTCCCTCTCGAGAAAGTGGGGCTTTTCCCTTCTTGAGGGGTTGAGGGCTCCGTGCAGGATGCATTATTGATCATGGTGCGTGGGTGTCCTGCCTCTGCCTGTCTTTGCAGGAACAGGCGTCTCTGAGACCCACCTGGCAATTTCAGAACCCAGAAGCAGAAACACCTCCCCGCTCCGAGATTTGTATATTTGCATTAAAACATTCAGATTGTTCCTCGCTGAGTTTCAGAATATCGGCAGACACAATAAGGAGAAAGCAAGCGTCTTGTGCATAAAAGAACTAAAGAAAATAAAAGCCATTGGGATGGAAAAGCTCAGTCAGAAATTTAAGAAAACTCATTTCAATATTAGGAACTAAGGGTGTAAAAATAAGGACATAAGGAGAGTCTCACAGATTCTCACAAAAACAACAACAACAACAACAACAACAAGTATTATTAATTAATTAATTAATTAATTAATTAATTAATTAATTATACCCTGCCCATCTGGTTGGGTTTCCCCAGCCACTCTGGGCAGCTTCCAACAGAATATTAAAACACAATAAAAGATCAAACATTAAAAACTTCCCTAAACAGGGTTGCCTTCAGATGTCTTCTAAAAATCAAATAGTTGTTTATTTCCTTGACATCTGATGGGAGAGTGTTCCACAGGGCGGGTGCCACTACCAAGAACGCCCTCTGCCTGGTTCCCTGTTACTTCACTTCTCGCAGTAAAGGAACTGCCAGAAGGCCCTCGGAGCTGGACCTCAGTATCCAGGCAGAATGATGGGGGGGGGGAATGCTCCTTCAGGTCTACTGGGCTGAGGCCATTTAGGGCTTTAAAGGTCAGCCCCAACCCTTTGAATTGTGCTTGGAAACGTACTGGGAGCCAATGTAGGTCTTTCAGGACCGGTGTTATGTGGTCTCAGCGGCCACTCCTGGTCACCAGCCTGGCTGCCGCATTCTGGATTTGTTGTAGTTTCTATCAGGAGCTCATCCTACTCTCAAGTAGGACCCTGGCAGAGACACATGCCCGACTGGCATGTTCTCTCCCTCCTGGTCGTTCGTTCGGGAGCTTCAAAAGCTTTCTTCAGCTCGAACATCACAGCGACTGATGCCAACAGACACCGGGATCTGCAGAGTCTTCGCAGCCTGCTTAACAGACCTCAGCAACTCAGCATTTTGGCTAATCTACTTTATTTACATCTAAACACACACGGAGCACTGCAAGATGGCTCCCTCTCTCTCTAGCATCAAACAGAATAGAGAGAAAGGACAAAGGACAATAGTCCCACTTCATGGAACACAGGAACACAAACATCCTGTCTCCGTCACTTCCAACTCTGCGGAGCCAAAACATACACCGTCATGTGATAGACAACAATCCCATGACTGCAATCAGGGAGCAGGAATTCTAACAGTTTCCAGGTCACCTTCCAAGGTAGCCCCACATAGAGCGCATTGCAGTAGTCTAAGCGGGAGATAACCTGAGCATGCACCACAGTCCATGGCCAACCAGATGCCCCCAGTAGAAAACCAGGGCTGTGAAGGTGGCAGGATGGAGAGAAGGTCCCTGAGCCCAGGCAGGTTCATATGGGGGGGGGGGATATGGTCCTTCTGATGGCCTCAGCTGCATAAGAGAAGGAGAAGAGAGCACCTTTGGGGAGCATCCAAGAACCAGCAATCTCAGGGAGGCAGCTTACTGGCTTGTGAAGCTGTATGGGTGCTTTATACTGGGGCTTGCCAAATGTTTAGGGGTCACTGCCCCCTTGCTTCCATCAACATGGAGAGCTACGTTAAGAGTGTGGGGCTGCAGGTTCAGTCCTTGTATGGGACAGCTGCATATTCCTGCATTTCAGGGGTTGGACCCGATGATTCTCAGGGTCCCTTCCAATTCTGAAATTCTGCGACTCATCCCCAGTTGCCTGGGGGGGGGGGAAATCAGAATAGCCTCTTACATGACACCCCCCCCCCCCAGGAAGATAATAACACAGTGCAATTCAGAAGCATAACAATTAATTGCACGTTTATTGAAAAGCCAGTTAAAAGTGTTTAATTAATTCAACAAAATTGATTAACTTGCTGCAGTGATGTCACTAGATCTCGTGGACACTCAGTGAAGCTGAATGTGGGAAGAGTCAAGGCAGCACAAAATTAAACGATGGAACTCCCTCCCTCAGGAGGCGGCAGCGTGGTTTTAAAAGAGGAGGAGACAAAATCGAGGGAGGAGGGGGCTCTCAATGTTTGCAAGCCACAGTCAGAGGCAGCAGTGCTTTGGAATCTCAGTTGCTGGAAACAACAGAGAACCACAATTTTGAAATACATAAACATTCAATAGAAAAGATAATCAGTCTTGGAGTCACAACAAAAAATTGCAAGAGTTTTCTGCACCAGAAGGGGGAAATGAGAAAACAGCTCAGATCAACTGTCATAACATTGAAGGATTTAAATCCAAGACTGGGAGCCTTTTACGTTGCAAAACACTTTTGCTTTGGTGTTTCCTACTAGAATGGGTGGTTTTGGGGGTGCTAACATTCGCAATCGCTCTGTTGTCAGACTGCTGCCTGGCAGGGCTTTGGATTTTGGGAATGCTGGCTTCTGTTAAGGATGGGAGATGCATTGAGATGGTTTGTCTTCTCCTACAAAAAACTGTTGGATTCTGAACAATTCCTGGGAGAGTTTCCTTTTGCCAGTAGTGACAGTCCTGCTGAAGCCCACAGAGGAAAGGTGGGCTGGGTGGTTGCTGCTATCACGAAAGCCTTCATTTTTCTCAGCCTTGAAACTATGGAGAGCTAGCAGTGGTTAGGCTAGGACCTGGGAGGGACAAGAGTTCAAATCCCCACTCAGTCACGAAGCTCACTGAATGACTTTGGGGGCCGGTTGCTGCCTCTCCACCCAACCTACCTCACAGGGTTGTTGTGCGGGTACCGCCTCTTCTGGTCTGCTCTGCAGAGGACCTTAAGGTCCATGAATAATCACAGTTTAGAGGTCCCGGGCCCTAAGGAAGTCAGATTATCCTCCAACAGGGCCTTCTCAGTGATGGCTCCGACCTGGTGGAATGCTCTGTCCCATGAGACCAGGACCCTGCAGGATTTAACCTCCTTTCGCAGGGCCTGTAAGACAGAGCTATTCCGCCTGGCTTTCAATCTGAACTTAGCCTGATCTTTCATTCCCCTTCCTTCCCTCCCCTTTTTATGAAGATTCCCTGCTTTGGGATCCCACAGCTAATTCTCCCCTGGTCTCCTGTCTGGCCCAAATAGGACTAATTTAGCCAGCTAGCCCTGGTGATCATCTAATGTTTATTGGATGGAGTTTCCCCCTAAATTGATTTTTGAATTCTGAATTTATTGTTATTCACGTTTTATACTGTATTTTATACTGGTGTTTTTTTTGTTGCACCAATTAAGTGTTTTAAATTTGTTGTTAGCCGCCCTGAGCCTGGTTTTCTGAACCGGGAAGGGCGGGGTATAAATTAAAAATTATTATTATTATTATTATTATTGGAGGGAGAACCACATACAGCACCTTGCCTTCATAAAATCATGGAACTGTAGAATTGGAAGGGACCTCCAAGAGTCATCTAGTCCAACCCCTGCAATGCAGGAACCACAGCGAAAGAATCCCCTGGCAGGTGACCATCTAACCTTGGTTGAAAAACCTCCAAGGAAGGAGAATCTACCACCTTTGGAGCTCACAGAATCATAGAGTTGAAAGGGATTCCAAAGGCCATCTAGAATAATAATAATAATAATAATAATAATAATAATAATAATAATAATTTATTTGTACCCCACCCGTCTGGCTGGGTTTCCCCAGCTACTCTGGGTGGCTTCCAACAAAGATTAAAAATGCATCAAAATGTCACACATTAAAAACTTCCCAGAACAGAACTTCCCGCTCTGCAGAGCCCTGACTCTGCTCATGAGCGACTGTGCCCAGTTGCAACAGGCACAAGGCCTGGCTTCCCCTTGCACCTGGTCACCTTGGCTCTGAGACTGGCCGGCCAGTCAGGTCAACGCGGATCCCTCCTCTGGACCCAGACGCCATTTGCCTGTGTTTTATATGATCGCTGGCTTCGTTTTCCAGCAGCCGCCATCAATCAGGTGCTTGGAGTAACAAGTTCTAATCAACCTTCGGCAAGTGGACCTTTTAATTGTATAATATATTATACGGCCTTGGTAATTACTTGCCTCTTCGTGAGCTGAGCATCAATCTTCCTCCCACACCACCTGCGATGAAAGGATGGAGAGTTCAAGTTATCCAGCTGCAGGACCTGCAGGATTTGGATGTCCTTTCAGAGAATGGCCTGTGATCCGATCCGGACACAATCGTGTGTCAGTGCTGGATTTGTGCAGCACATAGTTAAACCATGGAGCTGTGGAACTCCCTGCCACAGGAAGCAGGGATTGCCACCATCCTGGATGGTTTGAAAAGCGGATTAGACAAATTCATGGAGGAGGAGAGGGCTATGGAGGGCTCCTGGCCAGGATGGCTCTGTTCTGCCAGATTTAAAGGCAGCAATGCTTCTGAATGCCAGCTGCTGGAAACCGCAAGAGGAAAGAGCGTTGCCCTTGTGTTCGAATCCTGCTCCCAGGTTTCCTTTTGGGGTATCTGGTTGGGCCCTGTGAGAATAGGATGCTGGACCTCCTTGGTTTGAAGCTGCCTTCTGGTCTTCACAAACCTTGGGGGTTGGACTAGATGACCCTCAGAGTCCCTTCCAACTCCAACTGGATGTGACTAACTCAGGTCCATTAATTTACAGGGCTTATCTGAGTTCAACCCAGCGGAGTATGTCTCTGATTTGTTGTGCAGCTGGGAAGCCTGATCTTCCCATTTGCACCTCCAGTCCAGGCAAACATCTGGAAGTGTGTGGGGCTGAGTGGTGTGTTTGTGGTTGTGTGCGAAGAAACCCTTTGAGAATCGCATTTATTTATTTTTACCGAGCTGCTTACTATTTTGTTTTATCTCGGAGAGGTAAAGAGCTATTAATTTTTAAAGCCCCTGAAGGAATCTTTAATAACCCTGCACTTAAACATCTTGTTCTGCCTTAAAACTGGCAGAATCGTGCGTCTTAAAAGTTTCCAGTATTAGTGCACTTTTCGGGGGTTTTTTAGGAAAAGATGTGCTAAAATCAGCCCTGTAAAACCTGTGATTGGACAAACTAAACACATCCCGGTGGACCAGCAAAGCCTCGACAAATGTCCTGGTTTTGCAACATCAGGGTTGCATATAGAGTAACAGAATTGTAGGGTTGGAAGGGGAACCCAAAGGTCATCCAGCCCAGCCTCCTGCAACGCGAAAACCTTGAGTCTTCAAGGTGTCACAAGGCATTTTGTTGGTTTGACTCTTTCTTTGTGCATGAAGGACCAGTCCGCTCCCCATGTTGACACCTGGGGAAGAAGTAACCCACCTCCCAATCCTGTGTCGGTGTAGTGGGGGAGCCAGTGTGGTGTAGTGGTTAGAGCATTGGACTCGGAGCTCAGAGACCAGGGTTCAAATCCCCACTCGGCCATGAAGCTCTCACTGGGTGACCTTGGGGGCAAGTCGCTCGCTCTCAGCCCAGCCTACCTCACGGGGTTGTTGTTGTGGGGATTAAATGTGGAGGGGGGGAACCACGTAGGCCACTGTGAGCTCCATGGGATATAAATGCAACAAATAAAACAATTTGGGTCCAAAGACACATCCAGAAATCTAAGAAGCTGTTGTGGGTGCCGCGAGATACTCATTTCGCCAAAGACAATCCCACTCTGGCATAAATGGTTCCATTTCTTTTGAGTGAGAATAATAGCTCCGTAATACAGGGTGATTCTCTCTGCACTGGCAGGGAGAAAAGAAATCAGGAACAATGAGTTAAACACTATAAACTGTTGATTCAGAGGTTTGATCTGAAATCAAGCAGGATTTGAGTTTGTTGGTGTCTCTGTCAACTTCTCTCTCTTACATCATGGAGGTTGGCTTCTATATTACAGTCGTACCTTGGTTGCCGAATGCTTTGGAACTCGTACATTTTGGCTCCCAAACAATTGAAAACCAGAAGTGAGTGTTCCAGTTTTTGAACAATTTTCAGAGGCCGAACGTCCAGCGCAGCTTCCGATTGACTGCAGGACGCTGCTGCCGAGATATTAAACCCACAACCTCTTTTTCACCACCCTATCCTGTTTGCTGTGGTTATTGGAAAGACATAATGCACCCCATGATAGGGAAACAGGAAGGGCTTTTTTGCAGAGATGGTTGTGTTTCAGGGTGGGTCTTTGGATGCTGGGGGCCATCAAAGCCAACAAATGTCTCTTTGAGTGGGTAACTGTGGAATCAGCAAGAAGGAGGTGTTGGGAGGAAGGGGACTGATTTCACGCGTCCTTTCTCTTGCGTTGAATAAATGAAGAGGCGAAATGCGTCTCTCTGGACGTTTTCTGCCCGTAGCAACTCGATAAGCTTCCTTGGCTGCCCCTCGAGCTGGGCGAGGATGAACAGCCCCTTGCAAAGGATGCTATTAGAGGTTCTTTGGCCTTGCAAGAAATGGAGACCTCTCTCTGTGTGTGTCAGCACAATGCGGAGTTAACAGAGCTGTCCATCAGTCGTTCCAGTAATTATACCCAAGTTGCATCTGAGCATTCATGGCCCTGTTAGTTCCACAGAAAATGGGGGGGAAGGAAGGTAACGGAAGAGATTGTTTTGCGCCTGGCTACATTTAAAGCTACAGCATCTTAAAAAGCAGAGACATCACCTTGCCAACAAAGGTCCATATAGTTAAAGCTATGGTTTTCCCAGTAGGGATGTCTGAAAGTGAGAGCTGGACCATAAAGAAGGCTGATCGCCAAAGAATTGATGCTTTTGAATTATGGTGCTGGAGGAGACTCTGGAGAGTCCCGTGGACTGCAAGAAGATCACACCTCTCCATTCTGAAGGAAATCAGCCCTGAGTGCTCACTGGAAGGACAGATCCTGAAGCTGAGGCTCCAAGACTTTGGCCACCTCAGGAGAAGAGAAGACTCCCTGGAAAAGACCCTGATGTTGGGAAAGATGGAGGGCACAAGGAGAAGGGGAGGACAGAGGACGAGATGGTGGGACAGTGTTCTCGAAGCGACCAGCATGAGTTTGACCAAACTGCGGGAGGCAGTAGAAGACAGGAGTGCCTGGCATGCCTGGCGTTACCAGGGGGTAACGAAGAGGCGGACACTACTAAACGACTAAACAACAACAACATTTAAAGCACCGACCCAGCTGAAGGAGAGGGCTAGCAAGGGCTACCGGCCGTGGTTGTCGTGCTCTGCCTCCACAACTAGAACCCATAATGTATCAAATGCCAGTTGCTGGAAACTGCAGGAAGGGAGAGTTACTCTTGTGTTCGAATCCTGCTTGCAGGCTTCCCGTAATGGGTGCTGTGGTTGGCTACTGTGAGAACAGGATGCTGGACTAGATGGGCCACTGGCCTGATTATTGGATTGTTGTCGATCACATGACGGTGTATGTTTTGACTCCGCAGAGTGGGAAGTGACGGAGACAGGATGTTTGTGTTACTGTGTTCCATGAAGTGGGACTATTGTCCTTTGTTCTTTCTCTCTTTGCTGTCTGATGCTAGAGAGAGAAGGAGCCATGTTGCAGTGCTCCGTGTGTGTTTAGATGTAAATAAAGTAGATTAGCCAAAATGCTGAGTTGCTGAGGTCTGTTACGCAAGCTGCAAAGACTCTGCGGATCCCTAAGTGTGCCGGTGTCTGTTGGTATCAGTCGCTGTGATATTCAGGAGAAGAAAGCTTTTGAAGCTCCTGAACGAACGACTAGGAAGGAGAGAACATGCCAGTTGGGCATGTGTCTCTGCCAGGGTCCTACTCGAGTGTAGGATGAGCTCCTGACACTTCTTACGCTGGACTAGATGGCCCCCAGGAACCCTCTTCCACTTCTTTGATTCTGAGATTGCTGGTGTGCTGTCTGGAGACGAGCTTTGCCAAAAGCAAAGAGGAGAAAGGACCTTCTGACAGTAAGGGCCGTTCAGCAATGGAGCAGATTCCCTCAGAAGGTGCTGGGCCCGCCTTCGTGGGAGGTTTCCAAGCAGATGTTGGGTGGCCACCTGTCAGGGATGCTTCAGTTGAAATTCCTGCATTGCAGGGGGTTGGAATGGATGTCCCCAACTCTCCTGATTCTATGTTTCTATAAGGTCTCAAGACAGGCGTCCCAGTTATGTTCTGTTGCTGAGCTAATTTTGATGAGAAAACAGCTGGATTTTTTTCTTCTGGTGGGCAAGGGAGACAAAGAGAGGAGCATATGCTGTGAGCCAAGTGGTTTGTTGTTTCAGAGCAGGGACAGAAGGCCAGATGAAAGGGGCTGGCAGTGAGCTGGACGTGTTCCTGGCAGCAAACCCTCTAAAGCCGTCTTTTGGGCACCCGGTAGCAGCAGAGGAGTGTGGCTGACGATGGCAGAGCTCTCCATTTCCATCTCTGGCCCCCTCTTTGCCATCCACACCAGTAGCAACCACCTGCTTCAGTCTAGCACCAGGCAGGAGGTGATAAAAGGAAAGAGGAACAGGACACTGGCCATTAGAGACCCCACCAATCAGCTCAAACTCTTGAAAGCGAATGATAGAATCGTAGAATCCAATTGTAGAGTTGGGTGGGATTCCTGAGGGTCATCTAGCTCAACCCCCTGGAATGCAGGAATCTCATCTAAATCAACCAGGGCAGATGGTCATTCAACATTTGTTTGAAAAGCTCCATGGAAGGAGACTCCACTACCTTCTGAAGGAGTCTGTTCCATTGTTGAATGACTATTAACCATCAGAACGTTCTTCCTGATGTTGAGTCAGAATCCCCTTTCTTGTAACTTGAAGCCATGGGTTCGAGTCCTACCCTCCAGAGCAGGAGAAAACAAGCTTGCTCCATCTTCCATGCGACAGCCCTTGAGATATTTGAAGGCGGCTCTCATACCTCCTCTCAGCCTTCTCTTTTCCAGGCTAAACATGCTCAGTTCCTTCAACCGCTCCCCACAAGGCCTTGTTTCCAGGCCCTTGATCATTTTGGTTCCCCTCTCCTGCACACCTTCCAACTTGTCGATATCCTTCTTCAATGGAGGCATCCAGAACTGGAGAAGGAATCCAGGTGGGGTCTGACAAAGGGACCTTTGGGTCCTTTCCAGTTCTACGAATCTATGATTCTGTGAAATGAACCTTTATTTTTTCCCTAGCTGGTTCAGTATTTGGAAACATTCCTTACACCTCATCAGCTGGATAACATTCTGTGACACCACAGAAGCTGAGCCAATGGCATTGGGTGGTGCAATTGCCCCCTGCCAATGGCAGCCAGGAGGATTCTGCCCCCTATTGGTCTCTACAATCTCAGCAGACGCTGTAACCTTCCAACGGAGATGTACTCCTCCATTGTCTCCCCAGACAGAAACCAACAGAAAGGGGGGCAACCCATGTTCCAGACATCCAAGAACTCAGCCTAGATTCCTTCCAGCCATGTTTTCCACACCATTGTCAACAAAGCATTAAAATGTACAGTGGGCGGCCTTATTAATAGTGGAGCTGGAGCACGATAAATCCCCAAACTTATCTTGTTCTTCCAGAGAGATGGAATTCAGATAAGGTCAGTGGAGTGATTAATCACACCCTGTGCCAGCTGAAAATTAGGAGCCATCTAAGAGAAGGCCTTTAATTCACTGCAGATTGAATCCAGGATGGAAAGCCAATTCTGCGGGATTCACCTGGACTGGTGAGCTTTCCTGAAGGGAAGCGACGGATTGGCGACGGATTTATACTTATTGGCGACGGATTTATACTGGACCGTCCACACACAATTGTGCTTTTATTTACTATTTATTAATTTCATAAAATTTATACGCCATTTGAAGTTAAATATCAAATGAACTTCAAAGTGGCTTACAAAACAGAGGGTTGGTTTCTTTTACTTTTTGCTTTTTGAGTGATGCTCTGAGCTCCAAGCACACATTGAAGGCGGGCAGGAGCTGATCAGTGAGACACAGTGATCTCGCCCGCTGACCAAGGCAACCTTTAGCACTGAACAATACAGTGGTACCTCGGGTTAAGAACTTAATTCGTTCTGGAGGTCCGTTCTTAACCTGAAACTGTTCTTAACCTGAGGTACCACTTTAGCTAATGGGGCTTCCCACTGCCATCGCCACACCATTTCTGTTCTCATCCTGAAGCAAAGTTCTTAACCCAAGGTACTGTTTCTGGATCAGCTGAGTCTGTAACCTGAAGCGTATGTAACCTGAAGTGTCTGTAACCTGAAGCGTCTGTAACCTGAAGAGTCTCTAACCCGAGGTACCACTGTACAAACCATTGAGAGCAATAATTTAAGACTTTTGAAAACTTAAGAGAACAGCAGAGTAAAAGCAGGTTAAAACTCGTGTCAGCTTTCTAAACATCTGGGTTGTCGTTGTTTAGTCATTTAGTCGTGTCCGACTCTTTGTGCCCCCCTGGACCAGAGCATGCCAGGCACTCCTGTCTTCCACTGCCTTCCGCATTTTGGTCAAACTCATGCTGGTCTCTTCGAGAACACTGTCCCACCATCTCGTCCTTTGTCATCCCCTTCTTGCACCCCCCATCTTCCCCAGCATCAGGGTCTTTTCCAGGGAGTCTTCTCTTTTCACGAGGTGGTCAAAGTCTTGGAGCCTCAGCTTCAGGATCTGTCCTTCCAGTGAGCACTCAGGGCTGGTTTCCTTAAGAAAGGAGAGGTTTGATCTTCTTGCTGTCCATGGGACTCTCAAGAGTCTCCTCCAGCACCAGAATTCAAAAGCATCCATTCTTTGGCGATCAGCCTTTTTTATGGTCCAGCTCTCACTTCCATACATCACTACTGGGAAAACCATAGCTTTAACTATATGGACCTTTGTTGGCAAGGTGATGTCTCTGCTTTTTAAGATAGGTAGGCTGGTCTAAATGTGAATGTTTTTAGTAGGCACCAAAAAGGGTACAGGGAAGGCCTGATATTAATATCCTAATGAGGAACTGTTGAAGGAGCAGGGTATGTTTAGCCTGGAAAAGAGGAGACTGGGAGCAGATAAGAGAGCCGCTTTCAAATATCAGTATCACATAAAACTAATAACAACATCAGCACCAAAGCGTGATCAATGCTCAGGAAAAAGGGAGTCTGGAGTGGCCCTTAGAGAAGAATGAACGCTGCACATCAAGCTCTCATGTTTATATTGCTGTTGGATGGAGTCACAAGGAAATTGAACTTTTGGGACGCTTCCCCTGCATGGTCCCCTGGGGACACCACTTTGCGATAGCCAAGCAGTATCTTGAAAATATGTATCTTAAGAAAACCAGTTGAAGCATTGTTTTCAATACAGTGGTACCTCAGGTTAAGTACTTAATTCGTTCCGGAGGTCCGTACTTAACCTGAAAATGTTCTTAACCTGAAGCACCACTTTAGTTAATGGGGCCTCCCGCTGCCACCGTGCTGCCGGAGCACGATTTCTGTTCTCATCCTGAAGCAAAGTTCTTAACCTGAAGCACTATTTCTGGGTTAGCGGAGTCTGTAACCTGAAGCGTATGTAACCTGAGGTACCACTGTAGTAGCATTGATTTATTAAAGGTAAAGGTAAAGGGACCCCTGACCATTGGGACCAGTCGTGGCCAACTCTGGGGTTGCGGCGCTCATCTCGCTTTATTGGCTGAGGGAACCGGCGTACAGCTTCCGGGTCATGTGGCCAAAATGACTAAGCCGCTTCTGGAAAACCAGAGCAGCACACGGAAACGCCGTTTACCTTCCACCATAGCGGTACCTATTGATCTACTTGCACTTTGACATGCTTTTGAACTGCTAGGTTGGCAGGAGCAGGGACCGAGCAACGGAAGCTCACCCCGTTGCAGGGATTCGAACCGCCAACCCAACCTTCCGATCGGCAAGTCCTAGGTTCTGTGGTTTAACCCACAGCGCCACCCGCATCCCTACTAAATTGATTTATTAATTGCCTTCTAAAATTCTGTCTCAAGGCAATTGACATAGAATCAAAGAATTGTTGCATTGGAATGGGGCCTGAGGGTCATCTAGTCCAACCCCCAACATTTCAAAGAAGACTAAAACACTCGAGGTAAAGGGCTGCTTACCCATCTGGGAGCTGAATGGGTCACAGGTGTGGAAGATGCCTCTTTGTGTGGCGGAGGGTGTCCCTCTGCCCTTACAGAGGCAGTACTGCATCCACTTGTTTAAATCCCCAGACTAGACCCAATGGAGTGTAGCAACTATGGAACTCCCTGCCTCAGTTCCGCTTTAAAGGGCCGCTTTAGAAGAGGATTGGGCAAGTTCATGGAGGAGGAGAGGGCTATTAGCCTTGCTGGCTCTGCTCTGCCTCCACAGTCGGAAGCAGAAATGGTTCTGAATACCAGTTACTGGAAACCGCAGAATGAGAGGGCTGCTCTTGGGTTCGAATCCTGCTTGCTGCTTTCCCTCAGGGGCATCTGGGTGGCCGCTGTCAGAGCAGGAGGCTGGAACAGATGGGTCACTGCACTGATCCAGCTGCCTGCCTCTTGTGGTGAATGTCCATTGCGATAACAGAACCTCCATGGCCAGGTACAATCTACCTCTGAATTCTAGATCATGGGGAACAACAACTTCATCCCAGTCCTGCTTGCTGGTTCCCTCCTGGGACATCTGGTCGGCAACTGGCCTGATCCAATGTTCTTATGGGGGGGGGGTGTTTACTTTCCTTGCTTGGCCTCCCACCTCCCCCTTTGGATGTGCAAAGACTGTTTTGGGGAAGGCCTCCTGGGGGGGGGGACAGGCCCCAAATATGATGGGTGCCAAGACAGGAGCTGCTTCAATGTTTTCCCGCCTCCTCACGGAGGCCACTGCAGTCTATTAAAATGAAATATAACCCCCCTCCTCCCAGCCCCAGACTCCCTGGGGCGTAGTTAAGAAGGCTTTTGTATTAATGTAGCCCAGGTTTTGCTCTGTGGCCTCGGATTCCTATTATCTGTACTGACACCCGTTGTTTTATTCGCTTTTTATTCCAAGCAGAGCATGGATATTGGGGCTGCCAGGGCCTCTGGCTTGCAATGAATGCTGATGGGACTCTGGCTATTCTCTCCCTGACCTGAACAGACACAGGCTGCTAGAATTACAGAATCCTTGAGTTGGAAGGGCCCCCCAAAGGTCATCCAGTCCAACCCACTGCAGTGGAAGGATTGCAGCTCGGAAATCCATGACAGATGCCAACCCAACTTCTGCTCAAAAAACTCCATTTGTCAACATGGATTGAGTAGGGTTGTCAGTCATTGGGGGGGGGGGCAGCAGCTCCTGAGTTGGGGAGCAGGCCTGCAGAGGACCAAGTCGGAAGGGGCAGTTTGCACCCTTTTCCCAGGCTGCTCTCACAGCCAGCAAGCGTGTGTGTGCGCGCCGTTTGCATCTGTCCATCTGCTTCTCCTGTAGGATATTTGCCTGCAGGTGAGATCTGCAGTGCCACAGAATCCCTGTTCCACATTTGTAAGGACGTGATCTTTGGAACTCCCTGCCTGTAGATGCCAGCCAGTTGCTTTCACTATACTCTTTTTGGCACTTGCTAAGAGTTGGCGCTGTGGGTTAAACCACAGAGCCTAGGACTTGCTGATCAGAAGGTCGGCGGTTTGAATTCCCGCGATGGGGTGAGCTCCCGTTGCTCGGTCCCTGCTCCTGCCCACCTAGCAGTTCGAAAGCAAGTCAAAGTGCAAGTAGATAAATAGGTAAACGGCGTTTCCGTGCGCTGCTCTGGTTCGCCAGAAGCGGCTTAGTCCTGCTGGCCACATGACCCGAAAGCTGTACGCCGGCTCCCTTGGCCAGTAAAGCGAGATGAGCGCCGCAACCCCAGAGTCGGCCATGACGGGACCTAATGGTCAGGGGTCCCTTTACCTTTACCTTTAATAAATCAATGCTACTACAGTGGTACCTCAGGTTACAGATTCTGCAGGGGGGGAAAGCTGGATTCCTCAATCTGCCCAAACTCCGCATACAAATATTTGAGTCTTTGGCATGCGGTGGAGTTTGCCAGTTGTCAGAGGGAGGACCAAGAAAGGATCCGGGCAACAGATGTCCTGCTTTCAAAGCCCTGGAAATCCTGCTTGGAACGAAACACACAAAGAGACAGATTCTGAAATATCTCCCAGGCCTGATGTCTCAGCTGCAAAGGACAGAAACTTTGCTATCTTGAAAGGCTGATGGGTTGCATGATGCAGTGATGAAATATCCACAGCTATATGCATTATCCCGCAAAATCTGGGCATAAACCCCCCAGACAGGGACAAATTCCAGAGAGATACAGTGGTAACTTGGAAGTCAAACGGAATCCATTCCAGAAGTCCGTTCAACTTCCAAAACATTCAGGAACCAAGGTACTGCTTCTGTTTGGCTGCAGGCTTCTGGTTCTGTTAGCTCTACTCTGCCTCCATACTACCCCATTGCTGGAAACCACAAGAATGGAGAGTTGCTCTGCTGCTCATCTTCCGCTTGCAGGTTTCCCACTGGGGGCTTCTGGTTGGCCACTGTGATGCTGGCCTTATGATACTTACTTATTTCCTTGCATCTGCATTCCACCTTGGATGGTCCTCTGTCATGGATGCTTTAGTTGAGATTCCTGCATTGCAGGGGTCAGGCTGGATGACCCCCAAGGTCCCTTCCAACTCTGCAATTCTATGATTTTTCCTCAAAGGAGCTCGAGCTGTCATGGTTCTCCTGCTCCTCATTTTATCCTCACAACAACCCTGTGAGGCAGGTTACACTGAGAGGCAGCGACTGGCTCAAGGCTGCGCCCGGTGAGCTTTATGGTCTTGTGGTGGGATTTGAATCTGAGTCTCCGAGATCCTAGTCTGACACTCTGACCACTACACCCCGCTGCCTCTTGCTCTGATTTACATGCAGGGAGTTTGGGTGACTGTTGCCTCAAAGCAAGTATTAGCACACACTTCCCAGGGTGTGCATGGTGTTGTTGTTGTTTTTGGTCACTTATTGCAAAAAATAAATAAATCTATCTTTGGGGTTTGCTGCTAATTGACCATAATTGTGCAACCTGAGTTTTGAGCCTCCAAAATAGCAGCAGTGTGGAAGTCCCATTTAGTCTGATGCAGCGGAGATGACAAGGAATCCTGTGGCCCACTAAAGACTGACAGATTTATTGTTGTGTGGGTCTTGGTGGGCTGGAGCCCATGCAATTTCCACACAGAAATGTCAGAAGCAGCACCTCTTGTGTTTCACGGGCTTTTGACTCCACTATTTACCACTTGTTTTATACTCTGCACCAATATATATCTGCCAGCCGAGGGTAGTATGTAATTGATGCAAGCTGACTAGCTGGGCTCTACCCTACACAAGAACTTGCCATAGAAAATGGCTTTGTGTTTAGGAGACTGCAGATTTCTAAGCCCCTAAAAGGGTTTCCTGGCCAAGGCCTCCCCCCCCCCCAGCACTGAATTTCCCAGGAGACTGAAATTCAGTAAAACACGCAACTCAGAAAGGCCCCATTATTTTATTAAGGACAAGATTTCTTTGCTAGTTTAATCTGTGAAGCTGTACTACTAGAAAAGCAATGACAAACCTAGACAGCATCTTAAAAAGCAGAGACATCACCTTGCCGACAAAGGTCCGTATAGTTAAAGCTATGGTTGTTCCAGTAGTGATGTATGGAAGTGAGAGCTGGACCATCAAGAAGGTTGATCACTGAAGGATTGATGCTTTTGAATTCTGGTGCTGGAGGAGACTCTTGAGAGTCCCATGGACTGCAAGAAGATCAAACCTCTCCATTCTGAAGGAAATCAGCCCTGAGTGCTCACTGGAAGGACAGATCCTGAAGCTGAGGCTCCAAGACTTTGGCCACCTCATGAGAAGAGAAGACTCCCTGGAAAAGACCCTGATGTTGGGAAAGATGGAGGGCACAAGGAGAAGGGGACGACAGAGGACAAGATGGTTGGACAGTGTTCTTGAAGCTACCAGCATGAGTTTGACCAAACTGCAGGAGGCAGTGGAAGACAGAAGTGCCTGGCATGCTCTGGTCCAGGGGGTCACAAAGAGTCAGACACTACTAAATGACTAAACAACAACAACTACTAGAATCATAGAAATGTAGACTTGGAAGGGACCCTGAGGGTCATCTAGGTCAACCCTCTGCAATGTAGGAATCATAGGAATAGCTGGCTGGACCCAGCCAATGGCCCATCCATTCTCAGGTTCATTTAAAAGAACAGCAACCAGCAGAGTCGCTGGGGTGTCATTTGGGCTCTCAGATTAATAGGGCTCTCAGATTAATAGGGATCTCCCCCCCCACACCTGTTTCATCCCTCTTGGACCATTGTAGGCTCCCTGCTGGAATCCTCTGAGAATCAAAACTCTCCTAATTGGGTATTTAGTAAGGGCTGATAAACAACTTTCATCCCTCGTGAGAGTAGTTTGAACATATACTACCATGGGGCACATTGCGCATTATTTATGTTTGCCAGCTCAGTTGCAGGAGAACTTTGTTCTGTGTTTGAGCCGACAGCATCTGGAGATCACAAGGTTGGTGGTGGCTGCTATACAATGGCAATTTATCAAGATTCCCATTGTTGCATTTGCCCCGTGGCTTTTGCCCTGTTGGTAGCATCAGATGCACCTTTTAGTGGGGGAAGGGAGATGAAAGAAAGAAAAAAAATCACCTCTGGCAACCAAGGCACCCTCTTGATTTCAGATAGTACATGGATAGACGAGTCTAAAAAACCCAGGACACAAATTTTCACAGCCCTCTAGCAGATATGGTGGCTCATTGGCCAGAAGTGATATATTTAGCGTTAACTCTGGAAAAGTGTCTACTTGATTCTGACTAAACTAACCCTCCTAGGGTTAGGGTTAGGGGGTGGAAACAAAAAATTCCTTCCATTAGCACCTTAAAGACCAACTAAGTTAGTTCTAGGTATGAGCTTTCGTGTGCATGCACACTTCTTCAGATACACTGAAACAGAAGTCACCAGACCCTTCTATATAGTGAGAAGGTGGGGAGGGGTATTACTCAGAAGGGTGGTGGGAATGGGTGATTGGCAGATAGCTGTGATGAGCCTGTGGACGACTCTTAACGACTGCAATAGGTCTTACAGGAAAAAGCAAGGGGTGAGAAGGTGAAAAATGGCTTTGTCATGTATAATGAGATAAGAATCCAATGTCTTTGTTCAGACCAGGTCTCTCCATGGTTTTAGGGGGTTAGGGGGTGGGTTAGGGTTAGGGGGCTTTTGCTCTGGAAGGTCAGAATTGAGTCTACACATCCAGAGTTAACGCTAAATATATTACTTCTGGTAGATGAGCCACCATAGTTCCTTTGTCCTCATCCACCAGGCTTTTCTTACGTTCTAAAGGTGGTGCAAGGTCCAGTGCTTCACTGAGCTTGTGCCAGGTGTCTAGCATGGGAGTGACTGGTCGTGTTACAGAAAAAGGAGGGTTGGCTTTTGAAGCCCAACTCTCCATCAAGGGACCTTTAGTCTGCTAAGTCCATGACTGGTCAGAGAAGAATGGATGGAGGCAGGATCCAGTCAAAGCAAGCCAGATCTTTATTTTGCTATTGCTAAAGAATACACCCCGCTTCTTGCCAGGAGGTGAGGATCCAGAACAAAGGTGTGCAAGAACTTTTAAAGTCTTTAGAAATTGCCCAACCCCTTAGCCAAAGACCACCCTAAAAGCATCATACATCCATCACAGAGAGAGGTGGTCTACAACAGACATTTGAGAGTGGGGTTTCTCTCCTGTCTGCCAGGATACCAGATAATGGTCACTGAGTGCATTACCTGGCCAGTCTAGGCTATTCTTTTGAGATGCTCAGTACCTTAGTTCTTGAATCCAGGTCACAGGCCAACCCTACTCATACAACAAATATGACATTGAGACAGGATCTGAAGGATTTGGAAGTGAAAGAACTATTCATAGAATCATAGAATCCTAGAGTTGGAAGAGACCACAAGGGCCATTGAGTCCAACCCCCTGCCAAGCAGGAAATACCATCAGAGCACTCCTGCTCTATTGGGAGAGGTTTCCCCAAGATATTTCCTTCTGCAGAGGAATAGTTGGGGTCACTAAAGAGTCAAGATGGCTTCAGAATTGATGATCTGTACTATTTCAGACATGTAGTTTATGTGTGTTTAGCTTGTGCACTTAGGAATATTCACATTATTTAGGACACCTTGGAATTCTCATCACACTGGGAGTCCTCTTGCATGCAGAAGGCTGCAGGTAGTGGTGGGAGACCTCTCTTGTCTGAGACTCTGGAAGGCCATTGTTGGTCGGTGTAGATAGCGGACTGCAGAATCATAGGACTGTAGAGTTGGAAGGGACCCCGGGGGGTCATCTAGTCCAGCCCTCCGCAATGCAGGGATCTCAACTACAGCACCCTTGACAGATGACCCTCCAACCTCTGCCCAATGGCCTGAGACTCAGCATTCAACCTCACCATGTTCAGATATACGTGATGGAGAGTGCAGCTCAAATGCGAGAGCTGTAGAAAGCATTTCCTAATCCGCTATGAGGACGTTCAGTCCTTTTCATTCTTCCCAAGAGCTATCAAGGTTATTTGGTGAGAAAACATCCCTTTTTGTCATTCTCCTTCAACAGGAGCACCGATTAGCCTGCAGAGTGCTTCCTTATCAATTAATAGCTAAAACCCAGTTGAGCTGGCTGTCTGCTGCCATCGTCTTTATTATTAATGCCTTCCAAAAACCCTCCCAACACCTAAATCCTCTGGGCGTTTTTTGTTAAAAAAAATAAAACCTACGCAGCCCGGTCTGTAAAATTGCAGCTCTGTCATCTTGTGAAGATGAGCATGAAACTATTCCAAGACTTGTGAGGTTTCTGTGAATTGCCGTTAATTGGGGCAGCGTTGGGGGAGAGAGAGATTTGTTTCAAACGAAAACCGAGGCCATTTATGGTGGATTAGGAGGGGGCAGTGGAGGAGAGTTTGGGGGCTATTTCTTCTTCCACCAGTCTAAACCATATTTGGGTCTGAGAAAAACCCCCAGGTCATCTCCCCGCTCCTCATTCTCTCTCCTCCCTGCTTTCTCTCCCCCCCCCCCCGCAACTTCGCTTGTTTGGAAAAGCCAGCCAACGCCTGCATTTCTTAACAGCCCAGCCTGCGCACACCAAATTAGCCAAAAATCAATAGGAGGATGTCAACAAGGAGAGCTGCCTGGATGTGCATCTCTCCACCGCCCCGGCCCAAGTTGTCATGCCAAGCAAATTAATGCAAGCTGAGGCAGCGCCGTTTTGAAACCAGCCCCTTCCAGGATTGAACCCCCCTTCGCCAATCGGTTGTATACTTGCTCACCCCGAGGCTACTCTGGTGAAATGAAAGTTGTGTTTCCTTGGGTATGAAAGGAAACTTTGGATGCAAAGGACTCTAGGCATCTGCAGAGTTTTACTGGCAGAACAGTGGAAGAAGGAAGAGGAGATTGCCAGGGACTTTCGTTGAAAAGCTTGCAGTCCAAGCTTAGCGGGAACACCTGCAAATCGTGGTTCATTCAGGGCTTCTCTTTTGGGAAGCAGGTATATCTGTAACGTCACACAGCATCACAAAACTGAGTTGGAAGGGGTCCCCCAAGGTCATCCAGCCCAACCCTGTGTGATGCAGGGATCACAGTGAAATAATCCCTTGCAGGTGGCCTCCCGACTTGGGCTTGAAAACCTCCAGCCAAAGAGAGTGAGGACGTCTGCTGTCGAGTCATTTGAAGTTCCGTCTTGCAACTCCTAGTTGAGCATCGCTCCAAATCCTTGGAGTTGGGCTGATGGTTTTCTGACAGCGCCCTGACAGAATCTGGCGTTTCATATGCCAGTGGCTCATTCAGGCTCCTTACAGGCTGGGAAGATGTGACTTTCTCGCCTGCCTTGATAGCTTTGTGGGCTGCGCTATAAATTATACATGCCTCACCATTTTCCAGCGGAGGAGGCCCCCACCTTGGGCTGAGAGCACGTGGGAGCAATTTCATGCACACGCCTAGCAGGAGAGAGAGAAAGGGAAAGAGAGTGCTCCAGATCTCCCTCCTTAACAGTTTCCTCCGCCTTTCCCTGGCCTGGATTGCTGATGCCAAAGAAAGAAGGGCAGCTCTGGGGGCAGGAGGTGGGGGGGGCATGAGAGCAAGTGGCGCTCCCTGCGAAGGCAGCGCAAGGCAATGCGCATGCTCAAATGGGTTTGAACAGAGCTGCCTCATTTAGGGCGAAGGTGGGTCAGCACACCTGACCGGAGGCCTCGAGGCCTCATGCTTTTTGAAATACTTTATTGTCACTTGTACAACTTGTATGTGGAACGCGGGTGGTGCTGTGGGTTAAACCACAGAGCCTAGGACTTGCCGATCAGAAGGTCGGCGGTTCAAATCCCCATGATGGGATGAACTCCCGTTGCTCGGTCCCAGCTCCTGCCAACCTAGCAGTTCGAAAGCACGTCAAAGTGCAAGTAGATAAAGAGGTACCACTGCAGTGGGAAGGTAAACGGTGCTTCCGTGTGCTTCTCTGGTTCACCAGAAGCGGCTTAGTCATGCTGGCCACATGACCCGGAAACTGTACGCCGGCTCCCTCGGCCAGTAAAGCGAGATGAGCGCCACAACCCCAGAGTCGGCCACGACTGGACCTAATGGTCAGGGGTCCCTTTACCTTTACAACTTGTATACAGTGAGATTGCACAAGCACCCCCCACTCAGCTCTCTTAGTCTTAATTCCCCTCGTTTACTGACGCACACCCACCAAACCCGAAAGTCAGTTGCCCTGTTGTTATCTTTTCAACAGCCCATGGATAGAAGCTGTTCTTTACCCTGTTGGTGTGACATGCTTCTATATCTTCTGCCTGAGGGCAGGAGATCAAAAAAGTGCTGGCCAGGGTGTGACTCATGCCTGAGAATTTTCCTCACTCTCCTGAAGCAACTTTCTTCCACTATTTCATCCAGCGGATTCACGGGACAGCCCATAATATCTTGTGCTGTATTCACCACCCTCTGTAGGCACTTCCTATCAGTTGATGTCAATACCCAAGAGTCTCCTGGCACTTAGGAGTTGCACACATAGCAGACCATTGACCATTTGCACAGAGCTACATTAAGCTCCCTTGTGCAGGAGGCAGCGATGGCCACAAACTTGGGCAGCTTCAAAAGAGAACAGGACAAACACATGGAGGTGAGGGCTATTCTTGATGGCTCCTAGCCAGGATGGCTGTGCTCTGCCTCCGCGGTCCGAGGCAGTGATGCTTCTGAATGACAGTTGCTGGAAATTTCAGGTGCAGAGTGTGCTTTTGCTCTCGGGTCCCTGCTTGTGGGCTTTCCACTGGGGCAGCTGGTTTGCTACTGTGAGAAGAGGGTGATGGACTACTAGATAGGCTCCATTTGGCCCTATCCACCAGGCTCTTCTTAAGTTTTTATGACCTCCACTTCAAGGCTGCTTCCTGGGGGCCTAATTTTTGGTGTTTTAAAAGCCTATAATCTACATTTTCCAAGACCAGAACAGTTTCCACAAATTGAAACAGCACAGATAAAACACAAAAAGATAACAAAATGTTTAAGATAATTGTTTAAAAGTAATTAAATTCTGAACAGAACCAAAAACGTAAAAGCCAGGTATAATAAAATTCAGATAATAAAAACAGCACTGCACTATTAAAAGCTCTTTCTTTAAAAAGCAGTCAGTCAGAATAAAACTTTCTCCAGCTGCTGGCAGAAGGGCAACAAGGAGGCATCAAGTCTGGCTTCCCTAGGCGGGGAGTTCCAAAGTTGCCTGGGAGCAGCCACCACTGAGAAGGGCCTCTCACCATGTCCCCACCAAGGCATCCCTGTGAGGGTGGCAGGACTGAGAGAAGGGTCACCTCTGGGGATCTCAGAGCCCAGGCAGCTTCATCTGGGAGAATGTGGTCCTTCAGAGATCATGAGCCTGAACCATATTGTGCTTTCTACCCCATGTCCTGTTTCCCCATGTTTTCCAGGAGGATGTGGCTGAGACAGTGGAAAGTTCTTTCTCCTCCTGGAAATCACCCAGGAATATTGATCGCCCTGACAGTGAGCGTTTTGCTTCTCCAGCCAAGTAGGACCTGACTTCTGTGGGAGGGACTTGGAATGTCCAGTTCTCCAGGCACACCATCAAAAACAATTACGTCTTTCCTTCCTGAAACCATGTGCTGTTTTGGGGTCACCTCTAGATCGAAAGAGGAGAATAATGGAAAGGTTTGGGGGAACCCCTCCCAGGGATCTAGGTCTTTCCCTTTTGCATTTTGAAATTGCTAGAGTTATTAAAAAGCAAATTCATTCCTAGTCTGCATCTACAGAAGTTGAGTGTCCAGATCAAGGGAAATCATGTTGTTGTTGTTGTTTAGTCATTTAGTTGTGACCCCCTGGACCAGAGCACGCCAGGCACTCCTGTCTTCCGCTTCCTCCCGCAGTTTGGTCAAACTCATGCTGGTGGCTTCCAGAACACTGTCCCACCATCTCGTCCTCTGTCGTCCCGTTCTCCTTGTGCCCTCCATCTTTCCCAACATCAGGGTCTTTTCCAGGGAGTCTTCTCTTCTCATGAGGTGGCCAAAGTCTTGGAGCCTCAGCTTCAGGATCTGTCCTTCCAGTGAGCACTCAGGGCTGATTTCCTTCAGAATGGAGAGGTTGGATCTTCTTGCAGTCCATCTCTATTCCACCTTGTTCAGACCCCACCTGGCGTCCTGTGTCCAGTTCTGGGCGCCTCAATTTCAGAAGGATGTTGACAAGCTGGAAGGTTTGCAGAGGAGGGCGACCAAGATGATCAAGGGTCTGGAAACAAAGCCTGATGAGGAACAGTCGAAGGAGTTGGGTATCTTTAGCCTGGAAGAGAAGAGACCGAGAGGAGATATGAGAGCCATCTTCAAATATCTGAAGAGCTGTCACATGGAAGAAGGGAGCAAGCTTGTTTTCTCCTGTTCTGCACATTAGGGCCCAAACCAGTGGTTTCAGATGACAAGAAGGGAGATTTTGACTAAACATCAGGAAGAGTTTTCTGGCAGTAAGAGCCATTCAATGGAGAAATGGACTCCCTTCGAAGGAGGTTTTTACGTAGAGGTCAAATGGCCAGGGATTCTGTAGCTGTATCTCCTGCATTGCCGGGGGTTGGGCTAGATGGCCCCTGGAGTCCCTTCCAAACCTACAATTCCATGATCGTTTAATTAATCAGAATGGATATAAATCAACCGCACAGCACTGGATCAGCTTGGGAATGTTACACCGGCTCCTCCCTCTCCTGAGCAAGGCTGTCATTTCCCTTTAAAACGATCGCCTACTTATTTTCCCACTCAGCACACAAGCCCAGCGAGTACAAATTCATTACCGTGGCTTTCCCTCAAAGGTTAAAAACTGAGCCAAAAATCAATTCAGGTTTGCTGACAAAAAAGCAGAAATGCTAATGCTGGTGTCGAGGCAGCCAGAACGGGATCCCTCAGAATCTGCATGAATATTTATGGTTTTTACATAATACTGCCTCCCCTGCCCTCCCACCGAGCGAAAAGCACCCTCTGGGATTAATTTAGGGGGCAGAGGAAGAACGGTGGCTTCGGGAGGGAGGGAACAACTTCGAGGTGCACCAGCCAACCCCCATCCCCAATTAACTGTGGTGCAAAGAATACGCCGCACCGTTCTGGTCGCCTCGCCTCAGAGAGGATATTGTAGGACTGGAAAAGGTTCAGAAAAGGGCAGCTAAAATGTCTGAGGGCATGGAGTGACTCCCTTAAGAGGAAAGGTTGCAGCATTTGGCACTTTTTAGTTTAAAAGCAATTCAACCAAGTGATGACATGATAGAAATTTATTTTTAAAATGTATATGTGTGGCCTGGAGAAAATGGATAAAGAGAGCTTTTCCATCCTGTCTCCTAACTCTAGAACTCATGGACTTCCAAGGAAGCTGACCATTGGAAGACTCAGGTTAGGCCAGGCATAGGCCAACTCGGCCCTCCAGATGTTTTGGGACTACAACTCCCATCATCCCTGACCACTGGTCCTGTTAGCTAGGGATGATGGGAGTTGTAGTCCCAAAACATCTGGAGGGCTGAGTTGGCCTATGCCTGGGTTAGATAACAGAAAGTCCTCCTTTAAGCAGCACAGAGTTAACCCATGGAACTCCCTCCCACAGTGATGGCCACCAACCTGGATGGCTTAAATTGAGGATTGGATGAATCCATAGAGGAGGTGAAGACTGTTAATGGCTCCTAGCCAGGATGGCTCATCTTTGCCTCCACTTCTGAACCTCCAGTGCCTCCGACACTGGTGTTAAACCGTAACCATCTTGCCTAGTAGGCACCGAGAGCTTCATCTTTCATGAATGTGTCTCAATTTCTTCTACAGCCATTCCAGTTGGTGGCCATCATTGCCCCCTGGGCAGCAAATTCTTCAGTCTGACCATGTGCCATGTGAAGGTCCGTATAGTTCAAGCTCTGGTTTTCCCAGGAGTGATGTATGGAAGTGAGAGCTGGACCATCAAGAAGGCTGGTCGCCAAAGAATTGATGCTTTTGAATTATGGTGCTGGAGGAGACTCTTGAGAGTCCCATGGGCTGCAAGAAGATCCAACCTCTCTAGAGTGGGAAATTGAGCGCCCCAGGATCGTTCAGGGCTTCTGTGGAAAAGGACGTGCCGGCTGGCAAGCGCCGCGATTTCAGCAGTGAGCTTCAACCACCTCGTAATGGGAATCCCAGAGTTCTAGGACACCAGAGACATGTCAATTCCCCGTAACATGGGCAGGCCTGAGGTGGGAAGAAGGAATCTATGGCTTTGCTTTCTACCCAATTTATCTTGCTGGCGTCCCTGCCAAGAACAGGATTCAGCAATTACCCACTTGCTCAGAGCGGAGCATCTGTTTCAGCGGCTCCGCATCTCCCAGCTACGTCTCCAGCTCCATCTAGATCTCCCTGGCACTAATCCAGCCTCCCCCAGCCTGGTGCCTTGCAGACGTTTCGGACTGAGGTTCCCATCTGCCCCAATCGGCAACAGTGGCGTTGGCTGCGGATGATTGAAGATGCAGTCCAAAATATCTGGAGGGCACCTGACTGGAGAAGGCCACTTCAATTCCAAACCCCAAAGGCTCTCTGGGCATCAAGGAAAAAAGGAAAAAGGGAAGAGCCATCTGCAGTTCTTCAGTGCCAATCCGAATCTGCATCATGTTACATATTGAAGCCCCAGTGAACAGGCTGGATGTATTTTTTTCAGTGCAAACACAGATACACATCCCTATTAGGGTCTAAGGTCCGTATAGTTAAGGCCATGGTTTTCCCACTATTGATGTATGGAAGTGAGAGCTGGACCATCAAGAAGGCTGATCGCCTTAGAATGGATGCTTTTGAATTTTGGTGCTGGAGGAGACTCTTGAGAGTCCCATGGACTTCAAGAAGATCCAACCTCTCCATTCTGAAGGAAATCAGCCCTGAGTGCTCACTGGAAGGACAGATCCTGAAGCTGAGGCTCCAAGACTTTGGCCACCTCATGAGAAGAGAAGACTCCCTGGAAAAGACCCTGATGTTGGGAAAGATGGAGGGCACAAGGAGAAGGGGACGACAGAGGATGAGATGGTGGGACAGTGTTCTCGAAGCTACCAGCATGAGTTTGACCAAACTGCGGGAGGCAGTGGAAGACAGGAGGGCCTGGCGTGCTCTAGTCCAGGGGGTCACGAAGAGTTGGACATGACTAAACTAAACAACATGTGAAGATTTGCATTCTTCCAACCATCCTGAACATCATTCAGCTTCGTTGGGACCACGGCTAGTCTGGAAGGAGAGGTTCATCCAGACTGCCACTAGCCAGCTCAGGGCAAATGAAGATCTGCACAGAGACAGATCTGGGATTGCTTGAGTCATCCTTGCTAATCTGTTTGCATCTATCATATCAGACTTCTTTTCTTAAATAAAAAGTCCATGCACTTGCTAGGGAGGCTGTTTGCTCGTTTTGCAAGGGGTCCTCTTGCTAATAGAGAAGAGAATTTCATGTGACGTGCTCTCAGGAAAGCTCCCAGGTCTGTCTTGCTCCTCAGGCTCAGCTACGGAAGAACTGTGCTTCCCTGAACAGACAGTTTTCTCCTCGCGAGGAATCAGAGCCAATGGTATTTCAACAGAAAACTCCATGATCAATGCAAATAATTCTGCTTGAAGAAATGGGAACAGTTTTGTTTCGATATTGTAGGTTTGTTCATTGTAGCTCGCCCTCCCTCTGAGTTCTTTTAAGTCGTGCTCATGGTTCTTTTGCTCCCCCATTCTGGCTTCACAACAACCCTGTGAGGTGGGAATGGAAAGAGAGAGAGAGAGAGAGAGTGTCATACACACACAGAGAGAGAGATTGGCTCAGCAAACTTCACAACTCAGTGTAGATTTGGTGGCGAAGGGACGCGGGTGGTGCTGTGGGTTAAACCACAGAGCCTAGGACTTGCCAATCAGCAGGTCGGCAGTTTGAATCCCCACGACAGGGTGAGCTCCCATTACTCGGTCCCTGCTCCTGCCAACCTAGCAGTTCGAAGGCACGTCAAAGTGCAAGTAGATAAATAGGTACCACTCTGGTGGGAAGGTTCGCCAGAAGCGGCTTAGTCATGCTGGGCACATGACCCGGAAGCTGTATGCTGGCTCCATCGGCCTGTAAAGTGAGATGAGTGCCGCTGTAGCACCCTGCTTGTGGTTAACGCTTAGCTGGAATGAAATATTCAACGCAGCAATAGAGAAATTAAAATAGTAATTTATTTGTCAGACAAATAAATGAGAGGCACAGTGGTATATGGTTACCAAGCTCTGGCCTGGCCTCCTGCCATTCTGGCCAGCACTTATATTTCCTTAATCCAGCCCCCTTGCTCCTCCTGTGGCTGCCTCTGTCCAATCAGCCTGGTTGAAATTCCTATTGGCTGTTTGCTAGAACCAATCACAAAAGATACACCCATTTCCTTCTGTCCTTTTATGGAAAATAAAAGCTATATATTCTTCTATCTATAAATGACAAATAAGTAGTAATATATCTTACATGTGTCTCAACAAGGAATCTTAATTACCAGCTCACCTCTTGCCCTCCTTGCCCTATTGCCTTCCAAAACAGATGGTTAATCTTAAATTTTTATCTTAAACATATGTCAAGGATCTTGAGTTCACATCAACATTGAAAGATCTCCTTCATTTGGAGGTTTCTAAACAAAAAGGCCTGACAACTATATATCAGGAGTGCTCGATGGCGTCTCCTGTCTGGCAGGAGGCTGGGCTCATTTGCCCCTCTGGTCTCCTATTGCAATATGACTCTATGAAATAAGAATTTAACATTTCTTTCTTTCTAGATCCTTTGCATAATTACATTTAAGCCAATATATTTCATACATTATCATAGGTAGCCTTTTAAAAGAATTAAACCTTCTCAAAGTGAAAAGGAAGGAACAGTTTCCAGCCTCAAAATAAAAATAGAAAGAAGCTTCTTCTTCTCCAGCCAAGCCAGTTGCCTTTTTCACTGCTCTTGGCCTTTTTAACCTTAGGAAGAAGATATGGCTCATTTTACTATTTACCAACCCTTAATTTGTAGGGTCAGTTAACCTTGGCTCTCAGCCTGTAATTCCCTTTTTACGACTTTGAGAATTGTTTTCTGCTATAAATCAGGGGGGCCCCTTGTCTAGGAGGA
Organism: Podarcis erhardii; assembly: GCF_964252035.2. Taxonomy (NCBI): domain Eukaryota; kingdom Metazoa; phylum Chordata; class Lepidosauria; order Squamata; family Lacertidae; genus Podarcis; species Podarcis erhardii. Next base: position 100,633,632 of record NC_138509.1, on the reverse strand, counting down.
ATAAACATTGCCAAGGTTCTCTAAGCAGCTGGTCTTCTGCCTGGCATGAAACATTTGAAAATCTTTAAGCTCTTTTTAATATACAGGCCCTGATCGAAATATATAAGCTTTGATAAAAATGCAGGCTTATGATTAGATGCCTCACCACAACCCCAGAGTCGGCCACGACTGGACCTAATGGTCAGGGGTCCCTTTACCTTTACCTTTACAGTCTAGCAGAAGCTAGACTGGTGACTGGGAGAGGCTGCCGGGACCACATAACACCAGTCCTGAAAGACCTACATTGGCTCCCAGTACGTTTCCGACCACAATTCAAAGTGTTGGTGCTGACCTGGAAAGCCCTAAACAGCCTCAGCCCAGTAGACCTGAAGAAGAGTCTCCACCCCCATTGTTCAGCCCGGACACTGAGGTACAGCACCGAGGGCCTTCTGGTGGTTCCCTCACTGTGAGAAGCCAAGTTACAGGGAACCAGGCAGAGGGCCTTCTTGGTAGTGGCACCCGCCCTGTGGAACGCCCTCCCATCAGATGTCAAGGAAATAAGCAGCTATCCTATCTTTAAGAGATATCTGAAGGCAGCCCCGTTTAAGGAAGTTTTTAATATTTAATGCTGTATTGTTTTTAACACTCAATTTGAAGCCGCCCAGAGGGGCTGGGGAAACTCAGCAAGATGGGCGGGGTATAAATAATAAATTATTATTATTATTATTATTATTATTATTACTCATTTGTCTACCTGCAATGGATCAGATCTGCCTGCCTCTCCTACCCCAAAAAGGGCCGTTTCTAAGCCTGACCAGCATTATACGGTAGTGGCAAAGAGGAATGTTAATTAACCTGCAATATAATTGTAGGAAGAGCATTCCAAGTGGCGCCCCTCCTGCTGGCACCTCGAGTCGCTTTTGGTTGCCTAACGCAAGTTTTTATCTTGAAATAGATGCTTTTTGTGAGCCCAAGGCTGGTTGAGATTTCAGATGCCACCCACTCCCACGCTCGGCAAGCCATTCCCAGCCCCATCGCCCCGTTCCTCCGAGTTGGCAGATATTTATTTTTTCCCGCAGCTGGAAGATGAAAGGGGTGGCTTGTTCCCAGGGCAAAGCTGCCTCTCATGTTTTGAAGACAGGAAGGGATTGCTGTGGGTGGAAGCCCTCAATTTTCTAAAGCCGTGTTCATCAAATGGGTGAATTGTTCTGGGGTGGCAAGAAGAGAGCAGTTTGAGCAAGATGGCTGATAAATCATGTCCTGATGATGCGGAGGAAGGATGTTTTCCAAAGCCACAACCATATCCTCCAACATTTCTCCACAGAAAATAGGGGTGTTAATAATAATAATAATAATAATAATAATAATAATAATACTCCACCCATCTTATTGGGTTGCCCCAACCACTCTTTGCACGGCTACCAACACATATATAAAAACATAATATAACATTAAACATTTAAAAACTTCCCTTCAGATGGCTTGGTGGGGGCAGATGATGCCATACCCTCCAACATTTCTCCAATGAAAATAGGGAGGTCCTAAGGAAAAGTGTGACATTCCAGGGTCAAATCAGAAACCAGGACGGCTTCTGTAAATCTGGGACTATCCCTGGAGAATACAGAGATTTGGGAGGGTCTGCATGACTGGGCTCGACAGGCTCAGCAGCAATTGAATGTTTCCTCCCATCAGCCCCGAACAGAAGACGGGGATATGTTTTGATGCTTTTGTTTTTTAAAATGTACAGTGGTACCTCAGGTTAAGAACTTAATTCATTCTGGAGGTCCGTTCTTAACCTGAAACTGTTCTTAACCTGAAGACCACTTTAGCTAGTGGGGCTTCCTGCTGCCGCTGCGTGATTTCTGTTCTCATCCTGAAGCAAAGTTCTTAACCCGAGGTACCACTGTACAGTGGTACGTCGGGTTACATAGTCTTCAGGTTACATACACTTCAGGTTACAGACGCCGCTAACCCAGAAATCGTACCTCGGGTTAAGAACTTTGCTTCAGGATGAGAACAGAAATCGTGCTCTGGCGGCGCGGCAGCAGCAGGAGGCCCCATAGGCTAAAGTGGTGCTTCAGGTTAAGAACAGTTTCAGGTTAAGAATGGATCTCTGGAAGTACTTAACCCGAGGTACCACTGTATATAGGAAGCCTTCTTCTGAGGAGAACAGGAATCGTTGCCATGGAATCATTGTCTTGTGTGTAGAGAAAAGGGCAACCCAAGTGAAGCTGAATGCTGGGAGAAAATTCAGATAAATGGAAGGATTTCATCCTGTGTTAAACTATGGAACTGCCTGCCACAGGAGGCAGTGATGGCCCCCAACTTGGATGGCTGTGAAAGGGTGTTAGACAAATTCATAGCAGGGGAGACGGCTATCGATGGCTCCTCGCCACAGTGACCAAGCTCTGACTCCACAGTTGGGACAGCAATGCTTCTGAATGCCAGTTGCTAGAGGCCACAGTTGCTGTGTGGCTTTGGTCTTGCTTGGGGGTTTCTCCTAATGGGCATCTGGTTGTCCACTGTGAGAACAGAATGCTGGACTAGACGGACCACTGGCCTGATCCAGCAGGATCTTCTTAGGTTCTTAAGGGCCTTTCTGGAGCAGGCCAGTGGCCCTTCCAGTCCCATCCTGGAGAAGAGAAGTTGGAGAGGTGACATGAGAGCCACCTTCAGATATCTGAAGAGCCGTCACATGGAGGATGGAGCAAGCTGGCCTTCAGGTCCTTTTCAGGAGATTCCTGTGATGGCCTGGGACTCGGAACCAGAGGAGACTCAATCTGCACCGGATCCTTTGCCTTAGGCATCACCTGAACCAAGTCTGGGGCCTGATCCAGAAGAGCCCCAGTCTGCACAGGTTCCCCTGCAACAAGCACCAGCTGGGCCGAGTCAGGGGCCTGAGCTTGCCCTGGCTCCAGATGCAGGGATGACCTCATTGCCTCCAGCTGGACCATCACTTACAGCTGCTCCACTACCGGTTGGGTCAGGGGAGGCTGAGGCGGCCCCTGGGTCCAGTAACCCACCGATGTCTCCCAAGCTGCAGAGACTGAGGTCCGAGAGAAGGAGAGAGCTGAGTACTCGCAGGAGGAGTGCTCACCTTCGGGCAAGACAGAGAGGTGAGTCGCTGGGGGATCAGGACCGGCCACTACCCCGTCAGAGATAAAAGGCTGTCGGACCCTGCCTCAGGTTGTGGGAGCAATGTCAGATCCTGCCTGAGATCCTGTGCCTGTCCTTGCCTGGTTCCCTGCCTCGTGTCCTGCCTTGGCCCTGTCGGACTGACTCCCAGCGGAACCTTTGGATTCTGGACCAGTCCAAGACTGCGTATCATGGGTTACGCCCGGGGCCAGCACCATTCCTACTCAACGCCAGGAAGAATGTTCTGACAGTAAGAGCTGTTCGATGGTGGAACAGTCTCTCTCGGGAGGTTGTGGACTCGCCTTCTTTGGATGTTCCTAAAGAGAGCTTGGGGGGCCATCTGCCAGGGATGCTTTAGTTGAGATTCTTGCATTGCAGGGGGTTGAGCTAGATGACCCCTGAAGGTCCCTTCCAACTCGGATTCTATGAGATGCAGGCCCTGGTTCCTTGAGCTGCCATCTGGAAGGAAGGAATCGCTTTTGAAAGTGACCTTGACTCCCTCTGGCTCACTGCAAAAAATCACTCCTGCCGGCAAAACCCACCTGGCAGTTTGGAGAAAACCTTGACGCTAAGCCTCTTTTGATCGCAGATTGGTTTCCATGCCATGTGCCTCGGCGTGGTGGGGTTTTTTGGGGAGTGTGTGTGTGGAAAAGGAAGAAGCAGAAGTGGTGAGGGGGAGATTGGAGAAGGAAGTTGTATTTCTGTCCAATTAAAGTAGCAGCCAGAGATCCATCCCTGAAGTGTGGAGACGATATTTGAAAGAACCTGGGGAAGGAGCCAAGTCTTGTTCCAGCCAGTGGCGTAGCATGGGTTGTCAGCACCCGGGGCAAGGCAAGTAATTTGCACCCCCTAACCCTGGATTTGCGCCCCCTAACCCTAACCCTAACCCTAACCCCCAGATGTTGCGCCCGGTGCAGCCGGCCCCCCCTGCACCCCCCACGCTACGCCACTGGTTCCAGCTCAAAGCAGCGGGGGGGGGGGGGATTTGCTGCATGTCTGGCATTTTGCAGGGCGGGGGGGGGGGAATGGCTTAAAATGGTGGGAGGTGAAAGACAGATTGAGTGAGTGAGACCCCCTTTTTGCGGGAAGCAGATTGTCCTGTCCCAAGCAGGAGGGACGGTCTCTTCGTTTTTAAAAAACTGAGCAGCTTCTGGGGATGCATCCAGCACTTGAGAACAGAAGAAGATCAGCTGCAGGATGAGGCCAATGGCCCACCTAGTCCAGCATCCTGTGACCGACCAGATGCCTCAGTGGAAAAATTGGCAGGGGAGGTCCCAGAACAGATAATTCCACCGTCGGTCTGTGAGCATTTAGAAAAGGATCCTAAGGGGGGAAAGAAGAATATTCTTAGATGCTGCAAGAGCGGCAAGAATACTGGTCGCCAAAAAATGGAAAGGCGAAATGATACTGTCGAAAGTGGAACGACAGGAGAAATTGTTTGAATATCTCGAATTAGCAAAATGGACAAGAGATAATTAGGAGACAGCCAACTCAAAGGTATAGAAAAGAATGGGGAATTTGTAAAGGATATTTAATTAAACATTGTCCACCAGTGAAAACCTGGACAGGCTTTGGCTAAACCCCACAATTTGCAAGTTAGATAAAGAATATACGAGATGGAATAAAGAAAGGAATGGAGATGAGGAATATGGAAATAATAATGATGATGATGATGATGATGATGGATGAACTGAGATTCGGAAGCATTTCTGCCTGCAACTGTTGAAGCAGAGCACAGTCATCCATAGCCCTTTCCTCCTCCCTGAATTGGTCTAATCCTCTTTCAAAGCCATCCAAGTTGGTGGCCATCACTGCCTCCTGTGGCAGGGAGTTCCATAGTTTACCTATGTGCCGCATGATGAAATCCTTCCATTTATCCGTCCTGAATCTTCTTCCAGCATTCAGCTTCATTTGGGCTGCCCTTTTCTGAATATACAATACAATGATTCCATAGCAACGATTCCTGTTCTCCTCAGATGAAGGGTTGCTATATACGTACATTTTTAAAAACAAAAGCATCGAAACGTATTCTTTTTGATCTCCTTATGCCCCAGCAAGTGCTGGTCTGGATTTAAGGCCTTGCGTAGTGTAATGTCAGAATCGCTCCTGCCTCCCTTTGCTCTCACCAAAACTCGGCAGTCGTGCACAGAAATCTTGAAAGGAGGCGCACCTCTTACACGGCGTACAATGTGTGCGATTGCGCACCCACAACAAAACAGGCTGTCAGATGGTGTGTCGTTTCTCTTTGCTTTAGAGCCCCACGTCCAGCCCCAGAGAACCATCCCCTGCCCCATGCGGAGCTTTCAACCCAAAGGCCACCAGATAATTGGTCCAACGTGGCCATCTTGTCTGCGGGTTGTCAAAATTTTAATAATCTGAACGCAGCGAGGAGGGGTTGGGCAGGGGTTGGGGGGGTGAAAGTTTCAGTGACAGGGAAAATTGAATCCCCAGTTCTGCTTTTGACAGCTCTGAAATTGGGCTTCGAGGCCGGCAGTGCTGGGGAAGGAAGAGAATGAATTTGCGAAAAAGAAAGGGTTCTCCTCTCCAGCTTGTGGTTTGGAGAAAAGCCAGGAGGCCTCTGGTCAGCTAACTCCAGTCTATCAGAAGCTGATGGGCCAAAATTGCGGCCTGGCAAGCAGCCTGGACCCTTGCCACAAATGTCATAGGATCATAGAACTGTCGAGTTGGAAGGGACCCAAAGGTCATCTAGCCCAACCCCCTGCAATGCAGGAATCACGGGTCAAGAATCCCTGACAGATGGCCATCCAAACTCTGCATTAAAAAAGCCCCAATGGAGTTTATCACCTTCTGAAGGAGTCCATTCCCCTGTGAAACAGTCCTGACCCTCCAGAAATTCATCCTGAAGTTTACTCAGAATCTCTCTTCTTGTCCTTTGGCTGCCAATCCCTGGAGCAGCAGAAAACACACTTGCTCCATCTTCCATGCGGTTTCCGTGTGATTCTCAGCCATGACCTCGTGGCAAAAAGCCAAGTCTCCGCTGCCGAAAAAGCTCATGCAAAAATCCAAAATCTCAAGGTGTCGTCGTAGTGGTAGAACCCATGGAACTCACTGCCACTGGAGGCAATGCTGGCCATCAACTTGGCTGGCTTGAAAAGAGGATTAGGCCAATTTGTGAAGGAGACGGCTATCAACGGCTAATAGCTCTGCCTCCATAGTTGCTGGAATCTGCAGGAAGTGAGAGTTACTCTTGCGTTCGAATCCTGCTTGCAGGTTTTCCGCAGGATGCTGGACTAGATGGGCCATTGGCCTGATCCAGCAGGCTGTGCCCAGCTTCTGTGGCTAGTCCAGGGTGGTGCCTGAGGTTTTCTCCACCTTGGAAAGTGGAGCTAATTCCCTCCCTCCAGACATCTGTGCAGTAAATGGGATCTATAAGCAGGTTGCAGATGGGAACAATGCAATCGAACAATAGCTGGATCTCTCCTGGGGTTGTAAACCAAACAGCTTGTGGTCTGAAATGAGAGCGAAAGAGAAAAGGGGTTTGTTGGGACCTTATGGGTTCCAGGCAAAGAGGAATTTTAAGCAGTGTCCATTTTCAAACTGTCTCCACCAATTAAATTTAACTGCAAACTGCATCCCTTTAAATCAAGGGATATAAAATAAGCCAGGGGAGCTGCTGTCTCCCAGTGGTCATTTCGTGGTTGAAACCGAGCCGTCCTTCAGCTTGCAAAACTCCTTGGGCCTGGGGCAGGACTGGCCAGCAGCAGAGAGCTGGGAAAATCAGGATTCAAATCCTTTCTCAGCCACAAAGCTGAACTGCGTGACTTTGGGCCCGTCGATCTTTTTCTTCCCCTGACCTGCCTCACAGGGTTGTTGTGAGGCCAAAGGGAAGAGGGAATTATGAACACCGCTTTGAGTTCCTTGGAGGAACTTTTCAATAAACCCACAAGGCCTGTCCCACGGAAGATGGAGTGAGCTTGTTTTCTCACGTTCCAGAGGGCAGGACCCAAACGAATGGCTTCGTCTTACAAGAAAGGAGATGGTGAATTTCTAAAGCCTAACATTAAATGCTATTTAATGAGCCTATGCTAATTCAGACAAGGCTTAGATCTGGAAACAGATCTATCTGAAGAAGTGTGCATGCACAAGAAAGCTCATACCTAAAACTAACTTAGTTGGTCTTTAAGGTGCTACTGGAAGGAATTTTTTTATTTTATCTGGAAACAAGGCTTCTTATCACCTTAGCTGTGATTCCTGCTTCGCAGGGGGCTGGACTAGATGACACTTAGGGGCCCGTTCTAGCTTTACCATTCTGTGATTCTAATAATGCTACCCCAATGGACAACAGGTGGCGCTATGGGTTAAACCACAGAGCCTAGGGCTTGCCGATCAGAAGGTCGGCGGTTCGAATCCCCGTGACGGGGTGAGCTCCCGTTGCTCGGTCCCTGCTCCTGCCAACGTAGCATTTCGAAAGCATGTCAAAGTGCAAGTAGATAAATAGGTACCACTCCAGCAGGAAGGTAAACGGCATTTCCGTGCGCTGCTCTGGTTCGCCAGAAGCGGCTTAGTCCTGCTGGCCACATGACCCAGAAGCTGCATGCCGGCTCCCTCGGCCAGTAAAGCGAGATGAGCGCCGCAACCCCAGAGTCGGCCACAACTGGACCTAATGGTCAGGGGTCCCTTTACATTTACCTTTAATGGACAACAGAAAATGAAAGTATCCAAATATCATAGAATTGTAGGGTCAGAAGGGACCCCAACGTGAGGTTTACTTTTTGGAAAAACGATTCAGCTCATGTCAAACTTGACACACACACACCCAGTCCAAGGGGGGCTGTTATACAGAAACACCCATCGAAATGGAGTCTCATTCAATGGACTCAAGATTATGATGTGAAGTGTTAAAAATAAATAAAATGCTTGTTTTTAATTGGCTGTGTCTACAGTCCTGAGTGCATTGTGTGATGTGACAATGGGAGCAATTATTCTGCCTTCCTGTGCAGTTTTGCATTCTCATGCTTTTTTGGAGGGGTGGGGAGGGGCACACCAGAAAGGAGAGAGCTGCAAAGCTCAATAATGTGCCAGGCCGTTTTTCTAAACAGAAAACAAATATTCTAGAAGCTGTGCTCTCTGCTCGGAAATTTGTTTGCTTGGTACGGAGGCAGCTCCTGCAGCACACACTCTTCTCGTTGCTGCAATTCTGTTTCCGCCTTTGCAAAGCTAAGCAGGGTCTGGTGGGGTTTCAACCTGGATGGGAGCCCTCATGCTGAGAGTCCTGCATTTCAGGGGGTTGGGCTAGATGACCCTCGGGGTCCCTTCCGACTCGACCATTCTAGGATTCACCTCTTACCTGCCACTTCTCTAAACTAAAAAGTCCCAAACGTGGCCACGTTCCCTCAAAGGGGAGTAGCTCCCTTCCCTCCATCATTTTGGTCGCCCTTATCTTTTTTCCTAATTTTTTTATTTATTTAAATATTTTCATGAATGACAAAGGTACGTATAACACCTCCTTTTTCAGTTCATAAGAGTCCTTTCCGCATGTCAGTTGCATTCTGTGTCAGACATTGTTCTCATAGGCATTGCGAGGTTTATGGGGAGAGAGAACTGGGGAGAAAGATCTTTCGTTCTTTTTCAGAACCCTTCCAAACCCTAAAATCTCCTTTTTGAGGCGAGGCGAACAGAACCGGACACAAGATTCCAAATGCGGTTGAACCATAGATTTGTACAACACCATTATGATATTGGCAGTTTTCTTTTCTTTTCTTTTTTTTATAAATATTTATTAAAGTTTTTGAATATGAATGCACAAATAATAAACAATCTTGCTTCTGTCACAAACATAGTTTCATCACTTCTTTGGACTCCCTCGCATCTCCCGCTCCCATTTACATCGTTAAAAGATTTTTCCAAACAAATTATCAACTTGTTTACAATCTCGTGTCCACTCATTCAAATATAATCTAGCATTTCTTCCAAAAAATTTTATATTTTCTTTAGTCTCACTTATCATCAAATTTAAATCTAATTTAGTGGTGGCCAATTTTTTTATAATCTAGCATCCTTCTTAACATTCAACCAAATTACAATGTTTTTGTAGATACATCTTAAATTTCTTCCAGTCTTCCTCAATCTTCTCTTCTCCCAGGTCTCGGATTCTGCCAGTCATCTCCGCCAATTGCATATAGTCCATCAGCTGCATCTGCCACTCTTCCAGTGTGGGTAGTTCTTGAGTTTTCCAATTCTTAGCGATGAGTATCCTTGCTGCCGTTGTTGCATACATAAAAAATGTTCGGTCCTTCTTTAGCACCTTTTGGCCGACAATACCCAAAAGGAAGGCCTCTGGTTTCTTGGTGAAGGTATACTTAAATACCTTTTTTAGCTCATTATATATCATTTCCCAGAAGGCCTTCACCTTAGGGCATGTCCACCAGAGGTGAAAGAATGTTCCTTCATTTTCTTTACATTTCCAACATTTATTATCAGACAAATGGTGATATTGGCAGTTTTGTTTTCAATTCATTTCCTGATGGTCCCTAGCATGGAATTGGCCTTTTTTCACCCAGCCAAGGTGGTGTTTGGGGAGGGGTCTGTGTGTGTGTGTGGGTGTGTGTGTGGGTGTGGGTGTGTGGGTGGGTGTGTAAAGTCAGTCCTGGTACATCTGATGCCTTTTAGCTTACGTTTTTTTTAAACTATACCCAGCCACTTGTAGACCTCCAGTTTTTTAACTGGTAGATTAATCACCTATAAAGCTTAAATTGCTTAGCTGGCGTTATTCCATTTTAATCAGTGGGGCTGCAAGTTTATGGGCACCTTAAAAAACGCTCCTTTGCTTCTAGTGTGTACTTGGGATAAGAGAAAGCCCCTCCTCCTTTCCACGATAAATTGTTTGCTTAAATTGCCTGTTATCTCACACTTTTGTCTCTGTAAAAAGCTCCCCGATTGAAGCTTTGAGCAAAATGCAAATTAATTTCGGTTTAATCAATTCCATCAGTCGATTGGTTAAGTGGCAGGCCATCAATCAACTTAGAAGTCTCAAACAGGTTGACAGCTCTGCCAGTTCTGCTTGTTGGAGAGCAGGCTTTGGGGGCTGCAGTGGGAAGGATTTTTTCAGGGGATCTGCGAATCCACTTGCCTGCTTTCTCCGGGGACAAAATAATAATAATAATAATTTGGGGGGGGGAGGGGATTGGATTACTGCCATGCGCTCTGTGTGGAGCTTTCCTTGTGCTTGATCCAGAGCTTGCAGTTAGTGCAGAATGCTGCAGTCCGATTGCTGACAGGAGGGAGGCCTTGTCAGCTAATGACACCTGCGCACAGAGTCCTGCGCTGGTTTCCGAATTGCTACCGGGCCAGGTTCAAGGTGTTGCTGTTGGGGTATAAAGTCAACATCCCACATGCGTCCACCGCACTGCTTGGGTGCATGGAATTAGCACTGCCACAGCTGCCACATAATACCCGTTCCACATCTGTAAGGAACTTGTTCTTTTTTTTCCCCAATGCGTTTTTATTCAAATTATACAAATAAATATATCAATGTAGGTATTGAATACATAAATAAACATATCCATAAACATATCAAGACTGGATAAGATTGGAAAATATAGACATATTGGATCTGGAGGGCTTCGATAATAGGTTCGGGTGGCACTCGTACCTGTGGTACGAAAAGGTGAAGGCACACAGGGGCTTCCTGAACCATATTTTTAGGGGACCAATATTTCAGGTATGGGAGAGAAATAAAAATCTTTTGGAAAGGAAGACCCCCTGGTGGATCTCACCGATAGAGGTGTTAACTATTAAGAAAACTAATATGGAAGAGAAGAATGCCACGTATGAAGAACTTATAATTAAAACAGAACAAGGTATTAAACTTAGACCGTATGAAGAGATAAAAAATCTATTCACTGGTTGGTTGCAATATCACCAGGTGAACGATCTGCTAAAAGAAGATAAAAAGAAACTAGGATTTGAAGATAAAAAATCTAAGTTTAATGTGGAGGTTGTTGAAGGTAAGAACAAAGTACTGTCTAGGATATATGATATGTTACTGGAATGGTACACAAAAGACGAGGAGGTGAAGGAGGTAATGACTAAGTGGGTGATAGACATTGGCTATAACATTAATTTTGAAAGGTGGTTAGAATTATGGAATAATAGCATAAAGTTTACGGCGTGTATGGCATTGAGGGAAAACATATGGAAAATGATATATAGGTGGTACCATACGCCAGTTAAACTGGCCAAGATGTACAGGTTAAAGAATAAAAGATGTTGGAAATGCGGTGAAGCAGAAGGCGATTTCTACCATATGTGGTGGTCATGTAATAAAGTGAAAAGCTTTTGGGAAGCAATTTATAATGAGCTCAAAAAAATCTTTAAATATACTTTTCACAAAAAACCTGAAGCCTTTCTGCTAGGAATGTTGGATAAAGAAATCAAAAAAGAAGATAAGATACTTTTCCTTTATGCCACTACAGCCGCAAGAACTATGTTGGCACAAAACTGGAAAACGGAAATTATACCCAGTATAAATGAATGGCAGGTTAAAATGATAAATTATGCCAAACTTGCTAGACTAACAGGTAGAATAAGAGACCAAGATGAACAGAAATTTCATGGAAATTGGAATAAATATTGGAAGTATATTGGAAATAATTTGTAGAGGGCACTAGCGGGGCTGGAACAACTCTAACAGTGAGCGGCTAATATTTAAGATTAAAAATAAATTACGTGACGGTAGAATTTATTTGACACTTACCAAAAGGGTGGAGGGGAGTCCAAGGCTAGGTAGAGCCTAAAATATTGTGATATTTTGATTCTTTGTTTTATATATATATATATAATTTGGGGAGGGGATATAAGAACCTATGTAAATGAACTGTATGTATATATATTTATGTACAAGGAACTTGTTCTTTTAGTCTGGCAGCCCCTGCCTATACTCTGGAACTCCCTGCCTATTGATATCAAGTGGGTGCCTTTGCCTGCTCTCTTTTTGGCGCCTGCTAAAATTCTTATTTCGACGACCCTGTCCAGGTGCTGAAACAATTGATGTGAATTTTAACCTGTTTTAGTATTTTCATGCTTTCTGTGTGTTTTAAGCTGTTGTGAACTTTTCTTGAGTTTCCAGCTTCATTGTTGTTATTTATTTATTTGTGTATTTGTTTGTTTTTACGATCTCATGGTGTATAAATCAAAACACCCTTGTTGGATTCATAGCTGTCAACTTTCAGATTTGAAAATAAGGGATCAGCAGCCTTGAAAATAAGGGATCAGCAACCTCACCTGTCCTGGGGACAGTTTATGGGATATCTAACAATCCGGGATAGCAGCGGGAAGCACCGGAAAATGGTGCTGGAATAAGGGAATTTCCTGCAAAAAAAGGGAAGGTTGACAGCTATGGTTGAATTGCAGCTGGGAACGACCACAGCATTGGGGATAGAATATCTGCCTTGTGAGCAGAAGGTCCCGGGTTCAGGCCCCCCCCACTTTATTCCATTTTATTGCATGCATATTCCGCCTTTTCCTTCCAAGGATCTCAAAGTGGCGTCCATGGTTCTCCTCTTCCTCCCCCTTCCATCCCCACAGCAACCCTGTGAGGTAGGCTGGGCTAAGAGATAGCGACTGGCCCAAGGTCACCCCCTGAGTGGCACCTCCAGGCAGACTTTGGAGGCTCCTGCCTGAAACCCAGTGGGCTCGATGGACCAAATGATCTGGCAGCACAAGGCAGCAGAAGGCAGCTTCTTATGTTCCTGTATGTCACCTCCGAGCAGTGAGAGACTCTGGGGGCCCTGGCCCTCTCTGCCACCACGAGATTTGTGAACATGCGATGCAGCTGAACGTTGCATCTTTCAAGCAACTGGTTCTTGAGATTCTGCTCGGCTGTTGGAGGCTGGGGCTGCCTCTTGTAATTTTATTTTCTGTTCATTAAAGAGATTACGCTAAAAGGTACACAGATTATCTCTTGGCCGGCGCCTGCTCTGGAGCGACTCTGCATTAATCCCTCTCCCCCTCTTTTGTTCTCTTCCTCACTGCAGGACATCTTCACGCCAGAGTGCAAATTTAAGGAGTCCGTTTTTGAAAACTACTACGTTATATATTCCTCTACGCTGTACCGGCAGCAGGAATCCGGGAGAGCCTGGTTCTTGGGGCTCAATAAAGAAGGGCAGATTATGAAGGGGAACCGGGTGAAAAAGACCAAACCATCATCACATTTTGTACCGAAACCCATAGAAGGTAGGCAGGGGTGGAGTCCCCAGTTTTGCTTTCTCTGCATTTGGGTGGTGGTGGGAGTGTTTGGCGAAGAAGTTGTGTTCCCTTTTGGGGTGGGAGGGATGCTGAGCAAAGTCAGATTGCTCCCCAGGCTCTCTTTCGCTCTCTTGTGCAAAATGCAGCTGGGCTCACTTGCCCGAGAGACCTGACGTTCGTTTGCTTGGCGAGCTTCTTTGGCATAATGCATTTTGTTTGGTCCTGTTCTTCACTTGTGACCTGTTGCAGCTATAAAATGACAAAGGTGGTGGTGGGGAGACATATATTTAGGACCCTGCCATGAAAAGAGGGAGGGAGACATCACTGATAAAGTCCCATTAATAGCTGGCTTATGGAGGTATGTTTTAGTCAGGATTTATGGATAGCCCACCCGCAATTTCACATCTATTCAGAGGGATAAAGCTGAGCTCTGTTTGCATATGTGGTATTAGATTTGGGAATGGCCCATCATAAGAATTCCAGATCACAGTGCAACCCTAACTGGATCAAACCAAGCTGGCCAGGGGGCCTCAGTCCTAAGTCTGATTAAGTGAGTATTCCCTTACAAAGGCACACAGGATAAATTTGATGCAGCTATGCTGCTTGCCAAATGGTACATTTGTTGGGGTGCATAGCCTAGTCTGATTTCACATTGCATTTTGGGTTGTGTAATAATAATAATAATAATAATTTATTATTTCTACCCTGTCCATCTGGCTGGCTTTCCCCAGCCACTCTGGGCTGCTCCCAACAGAAGGTTAAAAAGACATTAAAAATTGTGTACACAATATACCTTCAAAGTTCAATTTTTTTCACCCAGAGAATTCTGGGCATTGTAGTTTATCACACGCAGAGTTGCAATTCCCAGCAACCCTTAATGAAGTACAGGGCCCAGAATTCTGTGGGAAGGCACTTTGCATGTGCTTGAAGTGTATGAAACATAGCGTTAGTATCAGAACATAGTCTTGCACAATATATTTTTTTAAAAAACACACACATTGTGTTTAAAACAACTTAACATTTCAAAAATAAGATGGTTCCTAAAAACCATACACCTGAGGTGTCATAAGCCTGGTGTGAACAGGTGTGTCTTCAGCATCCTCTGTAAGCTGTGCAATGAAGGTGCCATGCGAGCCTCTGTGTGGAAGGAGTCATACAGTTTAGGGGCCACCACAGAGAAGGCCCTCTCCGCTTAGACCACACACATACCCCGAGCCTCTGAGGGTGAAGGGACAACTAAGAAGGCACCCTCTGCTCATCTTAGCACCCAAGATGCCTCTGCCATGCCCCCACAGTTTTGGGGAGCAATGCTTCTGAATGCCAGTTGCTGAAAACCACCAGCGGGGGGGGGGGGAGGGGCAGAGAGCTCTTGGGCTTGGGTCCTGCCGGCAGGTTTCCCATAATGGGCCTCCTGTGAGGATGCTGGACTTAATGGACCACTAGCCTCATCCAGGAGGCCCTTCTTTTGTTCCGGCATGCTGCAGAAACGCGCCTGCGGTGTTGGGTTCACACACACTCCTACCACCTAGGTCCCGGGTGCCAGAGGGAAAAAATCTGGATGGCATTGATGCCTCTGGGTGGGGGCATGTGTGGTTTCTCTGTAAGCAGGGAAGCTGTCTTCCTTCTGCCTCGTCTGCAAAGGGCTGAGCATCCCTGTCCCCCTGCTCTGACTGCTTCTGCTAGGAGACTGGCTCTCTCTTCCCTCCCAACGTCTGTGATAAACAGGCTCTGAGCCTCCCTTTCCGGGAGACTGACATGGGTCAGTGTCTCTCTCTCTCTCTCTCTGCAATCCCCTTAAACAGATGGCAGGCAGAGGAGGAAGCAAAAGCTCCCAGATGCTGTGCAAACTGGCCTCAATATCCCACCTTCCGCTGCATCCTCAAGGTCGCAGCTACGCACAGGCTGCCCTGTGTCTTTACTCTGGAGTCCCAGAGCCGCCGGTACAAGGCTAGGCCCCCATCCCTCTTTGCCAAGGCTCCCCTTTTCAGGGATGAATCCCTGCCTGTCTTTACCGGCCTTCCTCTGAGCTGCTTTTCTCCTCCTCCTCCTCCTCCTCCTCCTCCTCCTCTTTGCTGTGATTTCTTCCCAGTCTCTCTCCCCACGTAGGACAGAGGGACTTGTCTGAGAAGGGCTGCCTTTGCCGTGACCTTCACAGAATCACAGAAGTTCAGAGCTGGAAGTGACGCCAGTGATCATCTAGTCCGGTCCCTTGCATTGCAGGTGGCTGCTGTTGTTTGCCACTTTGCTGTGGTCAGATGGCTCCACAGCCTTAATAAAGCCCCGGTATGTGATCCTTGATACAACCTTGATGGCAGAAAGTGAGGAGGAATTAAAGAACCTTTTAATGAGGGTGAAAGAGGAGTGCACAAAATATGGTCTGAAGTTCAGCATCAAAAAAACTAAGATCATGACCACTGGTTCCATCACCTCCTGGCAAATAGAAGGGGAAGAAATGGAGGCAGTGAGAGATTTTACCTTCTTGGGCTCCATGATCACTGCAGATGGTGACAGCAGTCACAAAATTACGGTAAAAGATGCCTGCTCCTTGGGAGAAACGTAGTGACAAACCTAGACAGCATCTTAAAAAGCAGAGACATCACCTTGCCAACAAAGGTCCGTATAGTAAAAGCTATGGTTTTCCCAGTAGTGATGTATGGAAGTGAGAGCTGGACCATAAAGAAGGCTGATCACTGAAGAATTGATGCTTTTGAATTCTGGTGCTGGAGGAGACTCTGGAGAGTCCCATGGACTGCAAGAAGATCCAACCGATTAATTCTTAAGGAAATCAGCCCTGAGTGCTCACTGGAAGGACAGATCATGAAGCTGAGGCTCCAATACTTTGGCCACGTCATGAGAAGAGAAGACTCCCTGGAAAAGACCCTGATGTTGGGAAAGATGGAGGCCACAAGGAGAAGGGGGCGAGATGGTTGGACCGTGTTCTCGAAGCTTCCAGCATGAGTTTGACCAAACTGTGGGAGGCAGTGGAACACAGGAGTGCCTGGCGTGCTCTGGTCCAGGGGGTCACGAAGAGGCGGACACAACTAAACGACTAAACAACAACAACAACATGTGGAGCAGTGTAGGAACAGTGTCCCGTCTTGTCCAGCATCCTGTTCTCACAGGGGCCAACCAAAAGCAGGACTCGAGCGCAAGAGAATTATTGCTAGGAGCCATGGATAGCCCTCTCCTCTCCATGAATTGGTCTATTATTATTTTTTTTAAGCCACCCAAGTTGATGGCATCACTGTGTCCTGTGGCAGAAGTTCCATAGTTCAGTTCCATAGTTTAAACTCTGTGCTGCATAAATGACTTTCTTTTATCTGTCCCCCATCTTCCAACATTCAGCTTTATTAGATGCCTATGAGTGTAGACACTGAAGACTGTGCACTGCTGAAAAGGTCTCACTTTCAGAATTTCCTAGAAATGAGGGTGTGTTGGATTTCATGGGTGCCAATGGCCGCTTTCCGGGTGCCATGGTCCCTGGCCATTCTGTGCAAGAATCCTAGGAAATGGAAGACATGGTCTACATTCGCACCGTGCATTTGGAGCGCTACAATTCCCCTTCAAACAGTCATGGCTTCTCCCAGAGAATGCTGGAAACTGTAGTTTGTTAAGGGTGCAGAGATTTGGTCGGAGGCCCATTCCCCTTGCAGAGCCACAATTCCCAGAGCTGCCTGTGAAGAGGGATTGGTTGTTAAACCGCTTTTGGAATTGCAAGGGGGTTGGACTAGATGACGCTTGGTGATCCCTTCCAACTCTACAGTTCTGTGGATCTATGAAAGGAGGCAGTGCCCCACCAACCTCAGCCAGCCCCCAGCCCCTGCCTTCTTCCTTACAACCAGACAGGGGGGCTCTAGTACGTTTCTGAGCACAATTCATGGTGTTGGTGCTGACCTTGAAAGCCCTAAACGGCCTCAGCCCAGTAGACCTGAAGGAGAATCTCCACCTCCATTGTTCTGCCCGGAAACTGAGGTCCAGCTCCGAGGGCCTTCTGGCGGTTCCCTCCCTGCGAGAAGCCAAGTTACAGGGAACCAGGCAGAGGGCCTTCTCAGTGGTGGCGCCCGCCCTGTGGAACGTCCTTCCATCATATGTCAAGGAAGTAAGCAGCTATCCTGTGGAACGCCCTCCCACCAGATGTCAAAGAGAACAACAACTAGCAGACTTTTAGAAGGCATCTGAAGGCAGCCCTGTTTAGGGAAGCTTTTAAAGTTTGATGCATTACTGTATTTTAATATTGTGTTGGAAGCTGCCCAGAGTGGCTGGGGAAATCCAGCCAGATGGGCGGGGTATAAATAATTTATTTTTATTTTATTTTATTTTATTTTATTTTATTTTATTTTATTTTATTTTATTTTATTTTATTTTATTTTATTTTATTTTATTTTATTTTATTTTATTTTATTTTATTTTATTTTATTTTCTCCTCCTGTTGGACTCCCTACCTGCCATTCCATTGGGCACACACTTCTCCTCGCTTGCCCTGGCTTACTCTCGCCTGCTTGCCCCAAATCCACTTTTGCAATGCAAGCAGCTCCTTTAAACCCATGTCCCGTTTTTTGAGAAAGGCGCTTGGCAGCAGGATGGGCGAGTGGGAAGTGCATTAGGCAGCAGGGAGAAAAACAAACAGCGGCAAGTCTTTTTGCTTTTAAGAAACACAGAGCATGAACACAAACTGTGAGGATTTTACTCCTCTGCAGCGAAAAGCTCCCCAGCCCGTCTGCAATTTGGATGTTCCAACAGTACGAAAAGCTTGCAAATGCGGGAGGCGTCGCCCTCCCCTCCCCACAGGGCTCCTTTGGAGAAGGAGCAGCATGGAAGACCTGGCGTTGTAAAATGCTCTTTAGTCCCATAAACCAGATCGGTACATTGAGCCCTGGGATCCTGACTCCGGAGATTCTCCCGCATTTATTTATTTGTTTCTATTAAACAAAATAAACCAAAGAGCATAAAGGAATAATGTTACAGCAGGTGGAAAACTGCCTTAGGTTGGACTTTATCGCTGATGTTGTTACAGAACTTTGCAAAAAATAATAATAATTACCCATTTCCTCCATAAACCTGTTAGGCTGGTTTGTATGCATTCTTCTGTAGTAAGTTAGGCTTAACCATAGTTACTGTTGCCCAGATTTTCTGAGGCCATTCAGATATAGTAGGCAACATGCTCCCCCACAATTAGCTATTAAAATCTTAGCAAGAGTTATAACTATTTCTTGATCATTTACTGGAATAGCATCTTTCAGATAAATACTTTCGGTACCAGAGGTTAGGATATCCTACCATATCAGGGATATCCACCTGATTTCCATAATATATATATTTTTAGAACAATTCTAAAAGGTGATTTGCTTTCTTTAATCCACCTCTCCAGCTTCTGTCCGATCCTAACAGATATTAAATTAAATTGATAAGGCGTTAAATACCACTGACAGAGGGTTTCGAAATGGTTCTCCTTTAGGAAATTGTATGGGAATGGAAGTTGTCCCAAATTCATTTCCCTCTCCTCGCTGACACCCTTCCTTCCTTGGCTTCCTTTCTGCCTGGATGAGCTGGGCGCCTTCTGCATAAAAAGCAGCCATTCCGCCCCTGAGCTGCAGTGGGCCTTGCATGGAGCTGGAGAGATCCCTGGCGCCTCATCCCTCTGGCACCTAGGGAAGGCTGGTCCTGCCCCGACCCAGACACCTCCAGCCCTACCTGAAATGAACCCACAAGGCTCTGGCTCAAGCTAGGAAGATGGAGCTGGGTCTTCGCCTCAGACAGCTGAGATCAAAGGCCTTGGCAATCCAGGTCACTGGGCGGGGGCACCTGAGCCCCCTGGATTGGTGCTGCCTGAGTCCTCCGTTGCTTGGGGCTGATAAGAAACGGGAGCCCAAGAAAGGGTGACCTCCCCAACCACTTAAAGCCAGATGGATCCGTGCCGGGAGCAACCAGGGCAGACTGGGGCTCCTCCTTTGTGCGTCTGGCATCTAAGGCTCCAAGTCGAAAAATAACTCCGAGGGGACTGGAAAGAGCCTTATCTGTTAGAGACCAGACCCCCCCCTCCCCGCCTCCCCCTCTGTGCTTTGGGAAGGCCTTGGCTTGAAAGGGGACATGAGCCGGGAGCTTAACAGAAGCCCTTCAAAGGGAAAGTGGCGATGGCTTTTTGGAGAGATGCGTTTTCTCCTCCTGCAAGTAAGCTTTGCCCTGCGTGTGTCTCATCATCATCATCATAATTTATTATTTATACCCTGCCCATCTGGCTGGGCTTCCCCAGCCACTCTGGGCAGCTTCCAAAAAAATATTAAAATACTGTAATACATCAAACATTAAAAACTTCCCTAATCAGGGCTGCCTTCAGATGTCTTATAAAAGTCTGGTAGCTGTTTTTTCTCTTTGACATCTGGTGCAAGGGCATTCCACAGGGCCAGTGCCACTACCAAGAAGGCCCTCTGCCTGGTTCCCTGTAGCTTCTCACAGTGAGGGAACCGCCAGAAGGCCCTTGGCGCTGGACCTCAGTGTCCAGGCTGAACAATGGGGGTGGAGACGCTCCTTCAGGTCTACTGGACTGAGGCCGTGTGGGGCTTTAAAGGTCAGCACCAACACCTTGAATTGTGCTTGGAAACGTACTGGGCTGGATTTGGCCCCCGGGCCTTAGGTTGCCTCTCCCTGCTCTAGCCACACGCAGCCCTTTCCGCTAACGCCGGCTCCCTTTTTTCTCTTTCCAGTGTGCATGTACAGAGAGCCATCGCTGCATGAAATTGGAGAGAAGCAAGGCCGCTCCAGGAAAAGTTCGGGGACGCCCACCATGAACGGAGGCAAAGTCGTCAACCAGGACTCGACATAGCTGAGAGGACAGACACCCGCCCATCCCTGCATCCGAGGCTTTTCCCACCCACCCCCTCCCTCCCTCCCACCCACTCATCCCACCCAGCGAACCCTCACCGAGACAGCGGCAGGCGGAGGAGCAAGGCAGGAGCTCCAGTAGCGGCTAAGATTCTGAACTCAACCCTTTTTTCCTTTGTGTAGGAGATCTTGCCTGTTGCAACGTTTTAGAGTACAAAACACACACCCAGCCACACATGCCCAAAGCGAAGGGGGGAAGGGGAGAAAGGATATACGTGGATATATATAGAGTTATATATATATATATATATAAATATATTTTCAATTGGGACTCCATTAACATTTTAAAAAAATAATAACAACAGATAAAAGCAGCAAAAGCGTTTGCTCCGTGATCCAAGGGGGAGGGGAATTGTTCATCTCTGCATAATAACGACTAACAATAATTATAACAGATTATTATCTAACAAATAATAAATGACTAAATAAATAAAGGTGTTATCTTTAAAAAATAAAACGAATTTGCTTTTGGAGAACTGAGCTCAGTTTGTGGCGGAGTGTGGAAGTTGGGAACCGGGTGTTGTGGGGTTCCGGATCCGCAAACGAGATCCTTGCAGGTTTAAACTGGAGGGGAAGGAATGAGTTTTGCTTAATGCATCATCCGAATCTCAGGTGCCTTTTAGGATTTCCTCCCTCTCTAATAACTCAAGGATCTCACGGACATCCAATGAAGCTGAAGGTTCGGGATGGGTAAAAGAAAGTCTGTCGCACAGGGCATAGCTAAAAGGAAAAGCTCAGATGGTAGAGTGTGAGCCTCTTCATCACAGGGCCATGGGTTTGAGCCCCATGTTGGCCACACGATTTCCACATTGCAGGGCGTTGGACTAGATGACCATGGGGACCCCTCCAACGCTACAGTTCCATGGTTCTATAGGAGGCAGTGGTGGCCACTGTTCTGGATGGCTTAAAAAAATGATCAGACTAATTCATGGAGGGGAGGCCAGCAATGGCAACTAGCCAGGGTGGCTGTGTTCTGCCTCTGCAATTATGACAAAGGTAATGATGCTTCTGAATCTCAGTTTCTGGAAATGGCAGGAGGGCAGCGGTGCTCAGATCCTGTTGCCGGTTTCCCATGATGTCAACAATGTCTAGGCAACACGATGACCATATACATGCGTAATAGACAATCTTTATAGAATTCCTTGAAACAAATACAAGTTGAAAATGAAATCTTTAGTCTCAAAGAGCCAGTGTGGTGTAGTGGTTCAGAGCACTGGACTCGTAATCTGGGGAACCGGGTTCGCTTCCCTGCTCCTCCACATTCAGCTGCTGGGTGACCTTGGGCCAGTCACACTTCTTCGGAGTCTCTCAGCCCCACTCACTTCACAGAGTGTTTGTTGTGGGGGAGGAAGGGAAAGGAGAATGTGAGCCACTTTGAGACTCCTTCGGGTAGTGATAAAGTGGGATATCAAATCCAAACAACTCCTCTTCTTCTTCTTCTTCTTCTTCTTCTTCTTCTTCTTCTTCTTCTTCTTCTTCGTCTCTGAAAATCTTTAAATGAAGCGAATGAATTTTGAATGAATGTATGTAAAGGAAACTATCAAATGCTGTGGAACAATGCTCATGAGCACTCGTTCATACATTCATTCAAAATAAGGTGGGTTTATGAAGCAATTCTATATCCTCCCACCATAATGACAAAGAATTCTACGAAACACTAGTCAATATCCGGAATCACTGTTCAGTGTTGGACATTATATTTGCTGAATACAAAGCTTCACAGCTTGTCTGTACAAAGTTTGGTACCTCACTTCATTTAAAGATTTTCAGAGACTTTCAGACTATAGATTTCATTTTGAACTTGTTCTTGTTTGAAGGAATTCTATAAAGATTGTCTATTACGCATGTATATGGGCATCGTGTTGCCTAGACATTGTTGACGTTCTCTTTGCAACACAGGGGTTGGTTTGGTTTCCCATGGTGGGCATCTGGTTGGCCAACGTGAGAACAGGATGCTGGCCTAGGTGGGCCATGGGCCTGATCCAGCACCAGGCTTCTCTACTTGGAACATTGGGGGGGGGGGTGTCATCAGGTTGGTCAAGATCAGTGAAAGAAAGCACAGCTATCCCCCCCCCCTTTCCTTTTCTTTCTAGGCTTTCTCCTTCCCATTTATTTATTTATTTATTTATATTTTATTTTATTTTGACAAAGTAATAATCCTAAATTAATACGAATAAAAATGTGCACCCCACATTCCCTTGTGACTATCCAACTTCCCAAAATTTCATCAACTCTTGCGATAGTTTGATCGCCGCCCCCCAACCCCCCGGTCTGTTTGAACAGTACAAATGCTACAAATTCTCTTAACACCCGAACGCTGGATGGAAGGACGGTTCACACATTCAGGTCCAAGGAATCAAAGTCCTTTGCAAAGTCCTTTGCCTGCCCGTGTATGTGTGTACGTGTACCCAGCATAGCTGTCAAGCGTCCCTTATTTGGAGGGACAGTCCCTTATCCCAACGCCATGTCCCACTGCTGTCCCTTCTTGATGATGTCCCTTAAATTTCCCGGGTTCCAAAGGAAGCAGCTCCTCTCCCTCCCTCCCTCTCTGCCGGCCAGGGAGGAGGGAGGCTCCAACTGTGTTGCTTGGCTGCGTCGCTCACCCAATAAGGAGTCTAAGAACGACTGGGGGGGTGGAGCTTGCATGCCTTGTGCCGATCAAATCTGCCGCGTTGCCTGGGGACTCGCCTTTGCTCAGCGCTTCCCAGCTGAGAGGGGACTGTGGTTTCCCTTGCTGCATCCCCTTTGCCGGGTTGCTGTGCTGTGGGAACCACCGCTTGAGGCTTCGTTGGGCTGCTGGGCTGGCTGGGCTTTCTGCCTTTGGCTCGGGAGCTGGTTGACACACACACACACACACACACACACACTGGGTACCATAGCTGTCAACTTACAGATTTGAAAATAAGGGACCAGCAGCCAGTGTGTGTGTGTGTGTGTGTCTGACTGCCCCCCAACAATCCTGTCTCCCACCCCTGAACATACACGTTTGGGTCTGATCTGTGCCTAGGTCACAGATCTTATGTGCATACGAACATGTAATAGGAGGCTGCCAGAACAGGCTGGAGGCCTATCTAGCCTGGCACCGTGTTCTCACACAAGCCCAGAAGTCCACAAGCAGACCTGAGTGCAGCAGCGAGGTTCTCTACCTCCCCCCACACACACACACCTTGCTGTTTTTCCAGGAACTGGTAGCCAAAGAGGCATCCCAGCCCTGGGTGTGGAGGCAGAGCAAAGCCATCTCGACTAGGAGCCATGACAGCCACACACAGGGCTGGACTTAGGTTTCATGAGGCCCTCAGCTCCTGAAAATCCTGCAAATGGTGGTTTATGGGGGGGGGGCAGCAGCTGTGGAAGCTCAGTCCAGGAGATCCTAAACTCTTTTGGGGTCCCTGCCCCCTTGGTTCCATAAGCACACCCCCAGTGACGCCTGCCAGAGGCGGTTTTAGGGTAGCACAACCGGCGCAGCCACACTGGGAAGCATGGTAGCGGGTGCCAACTTTAGGGTAGCAGGGGGCGCTGCTGAAATTTGAGTCCCCAAGGTCTGCCACTGCCCCTCACCCAGGGCCGGATTGAGGTTGGATGAGGCCCTCAGCTCCTGAAGGTAATGGGACCCTTGATATGTCCAGCTGTCCTTTGCCAACAACAAATTGTTGCTGTTTTTTGTGTTGAATATATGACACATGGTAATTTATGGACCTCCTAGGTATCTCAAACCATTTGCATATGTTTCCATGCAACCAGTCCATGCAGAATGTAGGCACCCTATATATAGAAAGGAGCAAACCAGGGATATTTGAGGGAGCAGGTGAGCAGGCGGGGGCCATTACTCACATCATAGGAGCCTACACAACACAAAACACGGTTGCTGGATGTAGGTTTTATTTTATTCGTTTTTTATCTTAGATTTTGGAAATGTACTTTTAGTTTTTTTTTCCTTTAATTTTTTGGGGGGCTCCCAAAAGAGTGGAGCCCGGAGCTATAGCATGTTTAACTTATATATGAATCCAGCACTGGCCACACAAGACGGGTTTAGATGGCTCACCGAACACCATGCAAGTGGTGCAGGAGAGTGTCGTGTGAACCATGTCGGGAGATGCAGTGCAATGGGAAGAACTAGTCGGGGGAAGGAGCGTGAATGGGGGCACAGGGGGAGGGAGGGCTGTGTGTGCATGCTAGAGAAAAACCAGAAAGTCAGGGGACTTTTTCAGGCAGATAAAAGAAAGTCTTCCTTCAAGCGGTGCATCGTTAAACTGTGGAACTCCCTCCCTCATGAGGCAGGAATGGCCACCAACTGAGATTAGGCAGATTCACAGGGAAGAGAGTTATCAAAGGCTTCTAGCCACAGGCAGCAATACTACTGAATCCCAGTTGCTAGTAATCTCTCCACAAGAGAGGAGACGGCTCTCATGTTCAAATTCTGTGCCTGTTTGGCCATTTTGAGAACAGGCTCTAGGACAAGATGGAGCCCCATTGGCCTGATCCAGCTCCAGCCTCTTATGTTCTGTGAAAACACAAGCAGTTTCCTTTTGCTGTTCTTGTCTTATTTATGAAAATGTCTATGGGGGGGGGGAGAATAATAGGCAGCCTCTTATCAGGGGGCCACAAATGCTAGCAAAGAGGGTGCCTCTGTGTTTGCAAGGTGGACAGTGCTGTGTCTGTTCTTCTTCTTTGGCGATCCCTCGTAGCTGAGTAAGATTGTCTTCCATAAAAACGGTTTTAACAATGAGTCTGTAAGTGACTGTGGAGGCCAGTTCTGGATCCACACGTCCTTCCACAGTGGGGACATAGGTTTCTGGGAGGGAGTTGATAACGGTGTGGATTTGCCAAGTTGCCTTCCTCTTAGCACGTTTCTCCCTTGTGTCCTGAGTTTGAGTGTCTTCAAAGCCCAGGACACCTTTGGGTCAAGGCTGTTCTCCAACTGGAGCACTTGCAGGCCAATGTTTCCCAATTGTTGGTGTTTATACTACATTTATACTACTTTTTTCCTTTAGATTTGCCTTGAGACAGTCTTTAAACCTCTCTTGTTGACCACCAGCATTACGCTTTCCATTTTTAAGTTTGGAATAGAGTAGTTGCTTTGGAAGACAATCATCAGGCATCCACACAACATGACCAGTCCAACGAAGTTGATGTTGAAGAATCATTGCTTTCACACTGGTGATCTTTACTTCTTCCAGCACACTGGTATTAGTTCGCCTGTCTTCCCAAGTGTTGTGTTACATTTTTCGGAGACACCATTGATGGAATCTTTCGAGGAGTTGGAGATGGTGGTCCATGTTTCACAAGCATACAGTAAGGTTGGTAGTACAATAGCTTTGTAAACAAGCATTTGGGTTTCCCTCCGAACGTCCCGGTCCTCAAACACTCTGTTACAAGGGATGGAGTCCTTTTGAGCCTGCCCCCCTCCTGACAGGTATCCAGTGAACCCTGGGGCAGGTGTGGGCCCAGCATGTTGCTTCCAGAAAGCCAGTTCATGCTAGAATCTGCCAATGTGTTCACCAGCCAAGAGGTGCTTTTAAATTGGCAAGGCAGGCACAGTGGAAGATCAGAATCTGCCCATTGCACTTCCCAAAGACTCGAGGGGGGGTGGTGGAAGCCCCTGCAATGCACTGGGTTGGACTAGATGATTCTTGGGGTCCCTTCCAAGTCTACAATTCTATGATTCTATTATTCCAATTGAAGTCCTGATCCACAAAAGGACCTTTCCTCTTTTATGATTTAATAATAATAATTTTCCCCTGACTGCCAAGCTTCCTCAAGAGTCTTAGATGGAAAAGAGTGAGACAGAAGCTGAGGTTGATCTCATAGGAAGGAACATGTTGGAGGTGGGCAGCTTAGAGGAGCGACTTTTGTTTTCTTTTTGTTCCCCCACCAAAGTCAGGCTCTTGCAAAAGCTTCTACGCACTCAGCCCCAGAACTTGCGTCTTGTAAAAATAAACCACGGATGAAAAATGCAGAAATCCCCGGGTACCAAATGTGAGCAGAGAGAGAGAGAGAGAGCAAGGATTAGCATCTTAAGACTCTGTTAAGAATGGGCTTTTTATCCATACACTGTTCTATTTTCCCAGGCTCATTACATCATTCACATAATAATAGCTTGCACGGCGTGCCTTTTCATAGCCCACAAGACTCTTCCCCACGCAAATATATTCCTTCCATTTAAATACTGAGCAGGCTCGGAGAAAGGAGGCGGCAAGCAGCGTCTGAATTAACTGCGGCCGGGAACTTGCATTCCTAGTGCTCTTCATCATCTTCCGCCTTCTCAGGCTGAGGGGACCCTGCAGCAAAGGCTGTAAAAACAGAGGATCCCATAAACATCACCCCAGTGCAAGTGGCTTCACCCCTTCTGAAGCCTGGGGGCTGCAAATGGCCCTAATGGGGGAGGTCAGAGGCACTGCTGACCCATGCAAGATATAGCAAGCTTGTTTTCTGCTGCTCCAGAGGGTAGGACCAGGACTGATGGATTGAAGGTGGAAGAACAGAGGTTCCAAAGAAACCTTAGAAAGAACTTTCTGAGGGTAAAAGACTCCCTTAGAAGGTGGTGGACCCTTCTTCACTGAAGGTTTCTAAGCAGAGGTTGGATGGCCATCTGCAGGGAATATTAAGATTCCACCTGCAAGAAAGAACGGCTTTTTCGCTGGCTAGGTTCAATTCTAATCCTTCTAACCTCCTTTGGGCTAGGTTTGCGGGTATGGCAGAAGGAGATAGGATCTGCCCATGCGATGCCCACCTGGTGGAAACTCTAGCTCACATGGCCCTTAAATGTAAAATGTATGATGTTCTCTGCCAACAGTTTCTAGACCATCTATGTATTCCAACATGGGAACCAGAGGCAGAGGTTTTAAGCTTCTTATTACAGGGGGAGAGACCAGGAGCTCACCAAGACAGTAGCTACGCTCCTCTATTTGATTTTTTGCCACCGAAGTACGCTAGAGGATCCTGCCCTTGCTGGAGACCCACAGAAATGAAATAGATTGCTCGCCTCTTCTTCCCTTTGGCAAATGATTGTACTGTTGAAATGGCGATGAGATCGCGCTGGCTTATTTATTCTGAATGTTTGTAGGTGATGCCAATAATAGTTTGATGATGCTATTAAGATTCCTGCATTGCAGGGGTTGGACTAGATGGCCTTGGGGGTCCCTTCCAACTCCACAGTTCTATGATTCTAATTTTTTTGGGGGGGGGTATAATTTTTTATTAAGATTTTAAAGGTTACAGAGAAAAAAAGGGAAAAAAAGAAATATATATATATAACATTCAAAAAATAAGAAGAAAAAGCAATACCTATAAAAAATAGAACATCATCAAAACACAGAAAAAAGAAAAAGAGATAAAAAACAAATCCAACCTTTAAATCACTTACTTACATTCACTTATTTCCTTGACTTCCTCACACCTCCCATTTTTGTATTCTAATTCAGTTAAATATTCCAGCAAATCCTTCCAACCTTGTTTTTATCCTAGTAATTTATCTTAACACACTGTAATTTTACATTCTCTCTTTCACCAATTCATTTTTACTTAATCCTTTAAATCCTTTCTGCTAAGACCACATAATTTTTTTCCCAACATCTTTCTAACATTCCTTAATTTTACAATATTTCTGAAGATAAACTTTAAATTTCTTCCACTCTTCTTCCGCCGACTCTTCTCCTTGGTCTCAGATTCTGCCAGTCATCTCAGCCAGTTCCATGTATTCCATCCCCTTCATCTGCCATTCTTCCCGGTGGGTAGATCTTGTGTTTTCCAGTATTTTGCGAATCATCACAGTTCTATGATTCTAAGCCACTCTCCTCTTCCCCAGCCTTGGGGGGAGGCCTGCTTCTCAGACAGAAACCTGTTTCATTGGCACCCCTAAGAAGGACCGCCTTCTCTCATAGGAGTCTGCTCATTGAAGGAGATCACAACTGCACCCGACATTCCTAGAAACATCTGTCAAGAGTCAGTTCATGGAGAGACCAGGGTTCAAATCCCCCAATCAGCCTCCCCCACTCAGCCCTTAAGCTCACTTGGGTCAGACACTCGCTTGTTGTGAGGATTCAGCAAGGAGGCGAGAACCGTGCGTTCCAACCTTGGGAAAAGGTGGGATCCAAACCAATAAATAAACAAATGTGAAGTATTAGTAGCAAAGAATTGAAATGAAATGAAATAGAACCCCCCCCCCTTCTTTAGCAAAACCTTTTAGGCCTCAAATCAAATGCCGGCTGTCTGGTTAAAATGATCTCCTTCCTTTTACTATTCCCAAAATCTTTTGTCATTGCTTTGTTAAGGCAAGCTGGCATTGCAGAGGGCTGGACCACAATTCTATGGGGATCAGGTGGCCGTGAGCCAGGTGGGTGATTGTTTCAGCCACCCAACACCTGCTTAAAAACCTCCCATTGTTATAGCCCCTTCTGTGTATCTGTTGTTCAGTGTTACACACCACCACAATCTCTGAGTGGTGAGAGACTCCCAGAGTCCTGGTGCTGACTGAGTTCTGCTGTCCTTGGAATGAAGGTCTGTGGAGACTGTGCTGTCTTTAGGATATATGGTTTTATTTGCTGTTACTCTCTTACTCTCAGAACATTCTTCCTGAAGTTTAGTTGCGAACTCCTTTCTTATTACAGTGGTTTAAGTACTTAATTCGTTCTGGAGGTCCATACTTAACCTGAAACTGTTCATAAGCTGAAGCCCCACTTTAGCTAATGGAGCCTCCTGCTGCTGCCGTGCCGCCGGAGCACGATTTCTGTTCTCATCCTGAAGCAAAGTACTTAACCCGGGGTACTATTTCTGGGTTAGCGGAGTCTGTAACCTGAAGCGTATGTAACCTGAAGTGTATGTAACCCAAGGTACCACTGTACTTGAAGCCATCAGTTTGGGTTTTACCCTCCAGGGCAGGAGAAAACTACCTTGCTCCATCTTTTAGATATTTGAAGACTGTGACCGTATCTCCTCTTTTCCAGGCAAAACATACCCAGCTCCTTCAACTGTTCCTCATCAGGCTTGGTTTCCAGACCTGTGGTCATCCTGCTCGCCCTCCTTTGCACATGTTCCAGCACATGTCAACATCTTTCGTAAACTGTGATACCCATAACTGGATTCAGGGCTCCAGGCTGCAGGGGCACCGACTTGCCCCCCACAATAAGGGGGATTGGCCACATGACATTGCCCAGGGCAGGGGCTGGGGCTGGGGTGCAGAGAGGATGCCCACCGGCAGCAGGGGATGTCAGCCCTCTCAATATTGGGTGGGGGCTCAGCCCCCTGCCCACCAATATTGAGGAGGCCAAAGCCCCTTCTGCCCCCCACAGTTGGCAGCCCTGTCAGGTGTGGTCTAGCCAAGGCAGCATAGAGTGGGACCATGACTTCCCTTGGGACGCGGGTGGCTCTGAGGGTTAAACCACAGAGCCGAGGGCTTGCCAATCAGAAGGTTGGTGGTTCGAATCCCCTGCTGTTGCTCGGTCCCTGCTCCTGCCCACCTAGCAGTTCAAAAGCACGTCAAAGTGCAAGTAGATAAATAGGTACCACTCTGGCGGGAAGGTAAACGGCGTTTCCGTGTGCTGCTCTGGTTCGCCAGAAGCGGCTTAGTCATGCTGGCCACATGACCTGGAAGCTGTACGCTGGTCGGCCAGTAAAGCGAGATGAGCGCCACAACCCCAGAGTCGTCCATGACTGGATCTAATGGTCAGGGGTCCCTTTATCTTTACCTTTACCTTTTTATGACTTCCCTTATCTGGACAGTAGACTTCTCTTGATGCAGCCTAGAATAGCAATCATTTTTTTTGCTGCTGCATCCCATGATTGACTCATGTCCAGCTTGTGGTTTCCTAAGACCCCGAGATCTTTTCCCCATGTACTGCCATCAAGGCAAGTGTCCCCCACCCTATATTTGTGCATCTGATTATTCCTGCTTATGTACAGAAACTTCCATTTGTCCCTCTTGGAATTCATTGTGTTAGTTTGGGCCCCATTCTCTGCTTTGTTCAGGACACACCTTCATCTTACCCTCCTAGCAAACAAATGACTGTGCATTAATTAGCCAATGCTGTCTAACCTCATGCAAGCAAATCAGCCTGAATGCTCAATAAACAGGCTGTCTGGAAGCGCTTTCCTCCTTGAGCCTCACAGCAGGGCTGCCTGAGCTGGCTACTGTGAATCAAAGCCTCACTCTGCCCCTTTAAAAACATTTTTAATTTTTCTTTTTGCAGCTCCACCATGGTAATTTATATTTAAAATGACCTGCAGCCTTGCCTCCCATTTATACAGTCTCATCCGTGTCTCTGAATCCACAGCCTGCGAGGAGCTCCTCCTGAGGAATATCTATCTCAACAGAGAAAGGGTTTTTACGGCATGAATTATGGATGTGCCCAGAACTGCTAAAGCCAGGAGTTATGAGCAGATTTTGAACAGCACAATTTGGGCCCGTTTGAACTGGGTGGGTGGGGGGGCAGCGATCCCGCCTCCCTCTTTAAACTGCAAGGTTTCAGGGATGTAAAAGGAGAGCTGCAAAAAAACCCCAAAACCCCACAACCTTGTCTTTTTCCTTTTCTGCTTTTTGCAGTCGGGGATTTGAAGAAGCAAAGCCGGTGCTCAGGGCAGTTTGCTGCTTGGGGCGAAATGGAAAACGCACCCCCGTTGCCCCCTGCCATGGACTCTGCTGCTGCTGCTGACACCCCCACAGCCGCTTACCAACAGCAACTCCTCCTCCTCCTCCTCTTCCACTGCCCCCATGGGAAAAAAAGGGGGCTGGAAAAGTGGCAAAGGTGGAGCCATTGTCATTGGGGAGGGAGCCAGCATCCTCAAGGGGGCAAAGGAGGAAGGGGGAGATGTAGCAGGATTTGTGGGCCTGGATCTGTCCCTTTTCCTAGCTGCCCCCACAGCCTGCCCCCCTGAGGCGACAGCCTCTCTGAGGGATAAAAACATTCCCATGCCCTTTTTCTCCACGTATATAATTTTATAAACGTCATGTCACCTGGGACTTACCTTTTCTCTAAACTAAAGAGTCCCAAACGCTGCTCCCTTTCCCTACTCCATCTTATGCATTTTGTGCAGAAATGACTGCACTGGCTTCTGGTGTGCATGCATCTATTATTATTATTATTATTATTATTATTATTATTATTATTTGTAAGACCCCCAGAAAAGACCACCTGTTTCCTACACCAATTCCAGTGATGTTGGCACGGCAGAGAAATGCACTGCGCGCTCTGGCCGATGCCTCGCAGACAAATGAAAGGAGTGTGCCCGTGTGAATGGCACCCTAATATTCAGGGCTTGCTTGGAAGTAGCATCAAAAGAGCTCCAAGTCTTTGCTGAAACGCTGCTGCCAAAATTATGGCCCGTTTTCCCTTGGGGGAAGAAATGACAAGCGCTGCTTCTGAAGGCAAAGCTACCCAAGCGCTTTTAACACCAGGGATGGGAACCGCCTTCCGAATGCCATCTGTCTCCCCCGTTGTTAGGGAAGATCAAAACTCCTATTGAGCCTCGCTCCATCATTCCTCTCCCCGTTTCACGGTGGCACTTGGGGGTGGCAGGCGGAATGCAATTCAAGGAGACATGAGAGCCGTAAACCAGAGACTTATGGCCAGCGATGCTGTCGGCGAGTGGAGCGTGCCGTGGGGGAAGGGGGGCAAGACATTTGCTGCAGGAGACAGAGGATGTGTTGCCCAAAGCTGAGCCCAAAACCTTCATCCAGCCCAAAGGGGCTCCAGGAGAGGCCCAGAAGCAAGGATACGACTGCGGGGTGAAGCTTACATGCCTTGTGCCAATCAAATCAGCCGCGTTGCCTGGGGACTCGCCTTTGCTCAGCGCTTCCCAGCGGAGAGGTGACGGGGTTTTCCTTGCTGCATCCCCTTTGCCAGGTTGCTGCGCTGTGGGAACCACCGCTTGAGGCTTCGTTTGGCTGCTGGCTGGGCTTTCTGCCTTTGGCTTGGAGGGGCTCAGAAATTGAACATACCTGAGCCCGGAAAATCCCTTATTTTGGCTGCTGATCCCTTATTTCCGAGGCTGCTGGTCCCTTATTTTCAAATCTGTAAGTTGACAGCTATGAGCCAGGGGTTGGCAAGGTTTACCTCACCTGGGCCGGTTTACTTCAGCGGAGATCCCTCTGTGGGCCAGACTGCATCCACAATTTCCGGCATTTGCACAGACACAATTTCCAGTGCCGCAGAAGCGAGTCCCTGTGCCGTGCTGCGCCGGTTTGGCACAGCGTGCAGGGACTTGCCGAGCAGGCAGCTCGGTTGGGGGGCGGCTCGTGGACCAGTTAAACAACTCTGGTGGGCCACTTGTGGCCCAGGGGCCTTAGGTTGCCTACCCCTGCTCTAAGCAAACTGTTGCAAGCTCCATGTAGCTTTCCCTTAGTTCTTCCCGACCCACCAGCTGCTTCCGGGACTTTCATACAAGATGCCCCCAGAAGACCTTCTTCGTTCCACTCCTTTCGCACTGGCCCAGCCATGATCCAGAGACGATTATCTCCAGCCGCCACACAGAGAGCCCTCAAAGCTCACAACGAACCTTTGTATGGCTCCGTCACAATCTCCATGGTGCAGAAGAGGAATCTCTGCAAAGGCACTTGAGCTAATTCTGTCTTTGAAGGATGTGGAGGAGAGAGAAAATGAAATAGCCAATATCTCTACAGTGCATTCTGCTGTTCTCTTTTGGACTGGGAAGGCTGCAGTGAAACAGAGACATATCTAGGGACACAGCTCAGGACTGACTATGATGCCAGGGACTCTAGAGGGGGCAGCCCCACAGCCCAACTGGGCCCCACTGGTGCTCTTAATGATGCAGTGCATGTGATTTTGTAGAATCCTAGAACTGCAAGGATGGAGGGGTCCTAAAGAACCATCTAGTCCAACCCCTGACAATGCCTTTGATTTCCTCCCATATCCATGTCGTCGTCATCATCATCATCATCATCATCATCATCATCATCATCATTGTATTATTTATAGCCTGCCCATCTGGCCGGGCCTCCCCAGCCACTCTGGGCAGCTTCCAACAAAAGATTAAAACATCAAACATTAAAAACTTCCCTAAACAGGGCTGCCTTCAGATGTCTTCTAAAAGTCCGATAGTTGTTGATTTCCTTGACATCTGATAGGAAGGCATTCCACAGGGCAGGCGCCACCACCAAAAAGGCCCTCTGTCTGGTTCCCTGTAACCTTACTTCTTGCAATGAGGGAACTGCCAGAAGGCCCTCGGAGCTGGACCTCAGTGGCTGGGCTGAGCGATGGGGGTGGAGATGCTCCTTCAGGTATACTGGGCTGAGGCCATCTTGTTCAGAATCAGAGGCTAAATAGGTCGCTGAAATGCCAGCAAGGGTCACACGTTGCTCTAGTGCTGCATTTGTTCATACAATCAAAGACTTGATAGAATTGTAGAGCTGGAAGGGATCCAAAGGGTCATTAATAATAATAATAATAATAATAATAATAATAATAATAATAACAACCCACCCTTCCCGATTAAAAAACCGGGCTCCGGGCAGCTAACAACAAATTTGAAACACTTACAGTGGTACCTCGGGTTATATACGCTTCGGGTTACATATGCTTCAGGTTATAGACTCCACTAACCCAGAAATAGTGCTTCAGGTTAAGAACTTTGCTTCAGGATGAGAACAGAAATCGTGCTCTTGTGGCGCGGCAGCAGCGGGAGGCCCCATAGGCTAAAGTGGTGCTTCAGGTTAAGAACGGTTTCAGGTTAAGTACGGACCTCTGGAACGAATTAAGTACTTAACCCGAGGTACCACTGTAATTATAAAAGCAGCAGTATAAAAACATGAATAACAATAAAATTCAAAAATCAATTTAGGGGAAATAAGCATTAGATAATCCCCAGGGCTAGCTGGCTGAATTGCTCCTACTTGGGCCAGTGAAGAGGCCAGGGGAGAATTAGCTGTGGGGCCTCAGAGCGGTTGAGGGAATGGAAGGGAAATAAAAGATCAGGCTGAATTCAAATTATAGGCCAGGTGGAATAGCTCTTACAGGCCCGACGGAAGGAGGTTAAATCCTGAAGGGCCCTGGTCTCCTGGGACAGTGCATTCCACCAGGTTGGAGCCATCACTGAGAAGGCCCTGGCCCTGGTGGAGGATAGTCTGACTTCCTTAGGGCCCAGGACCTCTAAACTATGGTTATCCATGGACCTTAAGGTCCTCTGAGAGGCAGACCAGGAGAGGCGGTCCTGTAGATACCAGGGCCCTAAGCCACAAAGCTAGCCCAACTCCCTGTAATGCAGGAATCTCAACTACTGTACATCATACATGACAGGTGCCCATCCAACCTCTCTTTCAAAACCTCCAAGGAAGGAGAGTCCACCACCTCCCGAAGGACACCATTCCACAGCTCTTAGTATCAGAAAGTCCTTCCTGATGTTTAGTCAGAATCTCCTTTCTTGTGATTTGAAGCCATGGGTTCGAGTCCTACCCTCCAGAGCAGGGCGGAAATATGCTTCCTGCATCTTCCTGCACTTTATAATGGCATTAGGACTTCTAAGCTAGTGTATGAACCGGCCTTAAGAGTGGTTGAGATTTGGCTTCCATTGAGTAAAAGGGCCAGGTCCATTGGACATTGGAAGCGGTTAAAGAAGGAGTGAAGTTCTCTGGGATGCAGAAGCAACGCCACTGCCTAAGCTCTGTTGTCAAGAGATGCTATTGTTAATCACCCAAATCTCAAGATGCTGCAGCCAGACAGTGATGTCAGAGTTCTTGAGGTATTATTAATAATAACGACATCAGATAACCAGTCTCAATATGAGTTTTTCATCAATATTGAAACAGCATTGCATATTAATCAGCCCTGCCATTCTAGAACGCAAGGCAATATCTTCTGAAGTTCCTTATCTCCTTGAAAATAATTTGCTTGGGAAGAAGTTCATCAGGACACCTGATCAAAATAGCTGCCACTTCTCTTTCTTCACAAGGGCAGGGGAAGATCATCGTCCTCCCCTTGACGTGAAGGAATTCTGGATAAAGTTTCCTGTGCCACCTCAACCAGTGTGGTGCCAGTGTGGTGTAGTGGTTAAGAGCGGTAGACTCGTAATCTGGTGAACCGGGTTCGCTTCCCCGCTCCTCCACATGCAGCTGCTGGGTGACCTTGGGCTAGTCACACTTCTCTGAAGTCTCTCAGCCCCACTCACCTCACAGAGTGTTTGTTATGGGGGAGGAAGGGAAAGGAGATTGTTAGCCACTTTGAGACTCCTTTGGGTAGTGATAAGGTGAGATATCAAATCCAAACTCCTCTTCTTCTTCTCAACGGGTCTCCAGTGGCGCCATCATTTGCACCTCTCTGTCTCTGGAGACAATGGAGGAATGCACCTTTGAAGGTGAGGTCAAACCAGCAGAGAGGTGCAGTGCCTGGCTGATGTGGGAGAGACATGTTTTGTTGCAGCTGGGGCAGGTGAAGGCATCCAGTTGTGCTGCTGCAGATGCCCCCAGGTGTTTCTTCTCTCTGCGCTCCTCCCAGCGGTCATCCCTCCTCTGGTCACGGCTATGAATGCACAACCTGACTGTCTCCAGGCACTGCGCTCATCTGCAAGGGATTCCCTCATGGCTGGGCTAATGTTGCCAGCCTTCCTGTTATGTTTGGAGATCATAGAATCATAGAATCATAGAGTTGGAAGAGACCACAAGGGCCATCGAGTCCAACCCCCTGCCAAGCAGGAAACACCATCAGAGCACTCCTGACATATGGTTGTCAAGCCTCTGCTTAAAGACCTCCAAAGAAGGAGACTCCACCACACTCCTTGGCAGCAAATTCCACTGTCAAACAGCTCTTACTGTCAGGAAGTTCTTCCTAATGTTTAGGTGGAATCTTCTTTCTTGTAGTTTGGAGCCATTGCTCCGTGTCCGCTTCTCTGGAGCAGCAGAAAACAACCTTTCTCCCTCCTCTATGTGACATCCTTTTATATATTTGAACATGGCTATCATATCACCCCTTAACCTCCTCTTCTCCAGGCTAAACACGCCCAGCTCCCTTCGCCGTTCCTCATAAGGCATCGTTTCCAGGCTTTTGACCATTTTGGTTGCCCTCCTCTGGACACGTTCCAGTTTGTCCGTGTCCTTCTTGAACTGTGGTGCCCAGAACTGGACACAGTACTCCAGGTGAGGTCTGACCAGAGCAGAATACAGTGGCACTATTACTTCCCTTGATCTAGATGCTATACTCCTATTGATGCAGCCCAGAATTGCATTGGCTTTTTTAGCTGCCCCGAAGATATCTTTGGGCCTCTTGCCAGAAGCCAGCTCCCCGTAGAACACATCCTTGGGGCCCTTGCCATCTTCCATTCTGTGGACCTGACAGGTGAGCTTGGGAGAGCATGTCTTCGTTGGACTCTACCCTGCCATGTGATGCCCAAAATCATTCATAAGTGGTTAAAACCATAATTAGCATCTGGCTGAGGTCACATTCCATTCCCCCTAACCACAAAAAAACCCCACACGCACTCAGCCTTGACTGATGGGTGGTAACAGGGCCAGTTTCAGGTTTGATGAGGCCCTCAGCTCCTGAAGGTCATGGGGCCCTTTATATGTCCAGCTGTCCTTTGTCAACAACAAATGGTCACTTTTTTGTGTTGAATCTATGCTATATGGTGATTTATGGACCTCATAGGTATCTCAAGCCATTTGCACACAACAAAATATGTATTTTATCAAAGTAATTGTTGAATACATCCAGAGTTTTTTCCTTTAAATTTTTGGGGGTCCCCCAAAAGAGTGGGGCCCCAAGCTATAGCTTGCTTAGCTTATACATAAATCCAGCACTGAGTGGTAGTTCCAAGATCCGTCTCACTAAGAGAGGTCACTGATCACCTAATCCTCCAGGCATTTGTCCAAGCCAGTATGGTGTAGTGGTTAAGAGCAGTGGACTCATAATCTGGTGAACCGGGTTCACTTCCCCGCTCCTCCACATGCAGCTGCTGGGTGACGTTGGGCTAGTCACACTTCTCTGAAGTCTCTCAGCTCCACTCACCTCACAGAGAGTTTGTTGTGGGGGAGGAAGGGAAAGGAGAATGTTAGCCGCTTTGAGACTCCTTAGGGGAGTGATAAAGCGGGATATCAAATTCAAACTCTTCTTCTTCTTCTCTTTTAAAGTCATCCGGATTGGTGATCACCACTGCCTCCTGTGGCAGGGAGTTCCATAGTTGAACTGTGCACTGAAACTATTTGTCCTGAATCTTTCAATGTTCAGCTTCATTGGATGTCTACAATTTATAGTGTTATAAAGGAGGTGTGTGTGTGTGGAAATATCTCTCCACTCTCCCCATGCCATGCAGAATTTTATAAGGACCTGCCATGTCTCTTAGCCGCCTTTTCTCTAAACTGAAAAGTAACAACAACAACAACAACAACACTGCCACCTTCCTTCACAGAGGAGTCTCTCCATCCCTTTGATCATTTTGGTCGTCCTTTTCTGATTAAGATTTTCAAACTCAGCAATGCCTTTTGCCTATTCTAAAAGCTCCTCCATCGAAATCTCTCTGTCTGCGCAAAGTTAGCATTGTTGGGAAAGTATTTCAGGATTAGAACCCTCTTTCCACCCACATGCAGGGAGAGTTCGATTTGGGTGAGCATTCAAAACCCAAAACTGCCCTCCATTCTGAGGTGGTCCAGACTTCAAAACATGAGAGTTTTCAGAGGCTTTCAGCAGAGGTTGAAAATCTCTGTTTCAGGGATGCAGCAGCGATAGATTTCCTTCATCAGCAGCCGTGGGTTTTGTCTGCATGGCCAACTCTCCAATTCTATGACTGTGGTATCTGGGCTTTTTCTTTTTTGGCTCCAAATCCCAGATTCAGTTTAAATGATTAATAGACTAGGGCTTTGGGTTAATTTACTAACTCTGCCATTTGGCGGCATAATAGGAGTCATCAAGATAGTATTAAAATTTGCATGCCTTACCACTTCAAGCCAAGGGAGGCCTCATTCCCGTGAATTTCCTAATGAAGCAACTTTTCCTAAACCCATTTCTTCCCTTTTAAATTTTTTAAAATCAATCACAGGCCGTGGAAAGTTATTCAAGTGAATCCAGTCTTTTTAGTCTTTGGATTTTGCAAAACGTAGCACACATTATATGTGGAGGCCATAAACACATGTTATTTATTTAGCTATTGTTAGTTATTTTATTAATGTAATGCCTATGGTACTGGCCACTATTTTTGCAGACCAAAAGTGGCTAAATGCCCTTCCCTGCTGGGATGATGCCCAGCTAATAACATCCGAGTCTGATAAGACTATGGTTACCAGATGTCCCCGTTTCTGGGGGACGGTCCCCGGATTTACAAATCTGTCCCTGGACAAAAATCCATCCCCGGAATGTCCCCGGATTTCATTTAATGTCCCCGGATTTATATTTTAAGTGTTGTAGATTTATTAATAGGGAATGAATGTTGTGTGATCGGTTCAACGGCACAAGACACATCATATGGGGACTTCCGGTGAGGCAAAATGGCGGGTGCCATGGCAGTGAGCTGCTCCTGAAGCCAGCCAGAGCCAACTGTGCTACCAGGCTGGCTCCGGGCTGCTGAGACTGCCACTGCCGAGAGGGAACCGGGGACGCCTGACGCATCAACTGGGGGAACCACTGACACACACACCCCATGACCCAAATCGAGGCGGGAGCGAGAGCGCCTGGCCACTGATTGCCCAGCGGCACTCCAGGGCCAGTAAAAACCCCGGAGCCAATGCAGGAAGAAGGAGGAAAGGAGAAGGAGAAGGAGAAGGAAGAGAGAGAAAGAGGAAGGAGAAAAACGAGGGGAGCCCCAACCTTACTGCATTGCTGCCACCACCACCACTGAGGAAGAGAGGGAGGAGAACACCAGATTCTTTGGGGAAAATCTGGTAACCTTAGATAAGACCATATCCAAAAAGAACAGTTTGAGCCTTCCAACATTTTATTTGCACCTCATTTTTCCCCCAAGGAAGTTGATGGGGCGTATGGGGTTATGCCCTTTGAGGTAGGCTATGCTGAGAGGTAGCAACTGTCACGGCTAAAATGGCCGCTGTTTCTTTAATGCGAAAAAAGCTGGGTCAGCATGACTCAGTGGCCTGCAGCAGGTTGTATATATAAAGTGAGAAATGTTAGTTTGGTGCTGAGGCTGGTGTTTGGGTTGGTTGGTTAGTGCTGGTGTGTATAATCAGTCGTGTTTTGCACAAAGATTTTTAAGAATAAAACTCTGCAAGGATATTCTCGTGGACTCTTTTATGCAGACAAGGGTCCGAGGACCAGGCTGAGGAGACAAAGGGAGGTCAGAACCCTTTCCTTCTTTTTTTTTTTTTGCTTTTTACAAACACTGACAGCAACTGGCTCAAGGACACCAGGTGAGCTTCATGGCAGAACCCCGGTCTACCCAGACATTTTAACCTCTACACCACATTGGCTTTTGCACCTGAAAGGGGGTCAGCAACATTACCTCACTGTTCGATAAGCTTTTGTGCGTGCAAGACTGACGCTCTCAGAGGGAAAGCTATCCTCTGGGAAGGGAGCTTTACAAACCCCCACCCCCTTTGTATACCTACAGGGCAAGCCTAGCCGTGTCTCCTGAAAAGGAAGTCCTGTTTCATTCACTCCCAGGTAAACGGGGCTAGAACTGCAGCCTTCAAAATGGTAATTTCCACCACTTCTTTCAGGCAGAATTGAGCAAAGTCCCTAAATGACTTTACAGGTAATTAACTAGCATTGCATGGGATATGGAAAGCAGCTCCTTGTTAAGTGCATTTGCTTTAATTACAATTTAAAAGGTTCAGAAGGAGATATTAATTATAGTTTTTTCAGCTATCTCCGCCCGCACTTGGCAAGCCTATAGCTTGCCAGGAGATGCTCTGGAGAACATCTTCTCAGCCATTCAATTAAATATCAGTTCTGAGTGCGGCCTCCTGACGGGCTGCTTCTACATTCCCCGTATTTGCTGTGCTTTGCGCAACGCGGCCGAGAAACCCATTTCACAGCTCTGGGCTAATTATAGCGGCATCTTCAGCCCCCGCCATCCTCCTCTCCCACCTTGCTGTCTGGATCACTCGCCTGCTCACCAGTTTGCATGCTCACCCTCAGCAGCTAAAAGAGGCCCTGAAAGGCCGGAGGGACATTGCTCCTGCCATGAGTGAGGGAAGGAAGACCTGGTCCCTTTCCACCTGGGACCCACCTAGAGAAGGACCCAGACTCACCTAAAAGAGGCTCCTGGGAGGCCCCTGGAACATGGCTGGAACAACGCTTGGCTTGCGGCAACTGGCTAAAATGTCTTAAAATGCTTTAAATGGTTCTCCTTTTGGTTCCTCTGTTTTGTTTTTGCTGGTTGGTGTTGGTTAAATTTTTAGTTGGTGGTTATTTTAATCTAAACTGTTTACAATGATAATAATAATATTTTATTATTTGTACCCCGCCCATTTGGCTGGGTCTCCCCAGCCACTCTGGGCAGCTCGCCATTGGAGTATTAAAAACAATACAGCATTAAATATTAAAAACTTCCCTAAACAGGGCTGCCTTCAGATGTCTTTTAAAAAAAGGATAGTTGTTTATTTCCTTGACATCTGATAGGAGGGTGTTCCACAGGGTAGGCGCCACCACTAAGAAGGCCCTCTGTCTGGTTCCCTGTAACCTCACTTCTCGCAATGAGGGAACCGCCAGAAGGCTCTCGACTCTGGACCTCAGTGGCCAGGCTGAACAATGGGGGTGGAGACTGATAGCTCCATGTTCAGAGGCAGCAGTGCTTCTGAATGCACTCTGGATGTGCTCAGAGACACTTTGCAGCCATGCATAGAACCGAAATGCCTTTTCACTCCCATTACCGCACCCCGCAGAGTGCTTGCAAAGCCGGAGCCGTGTCTGCCTTTCTGAGCATTTTGCTATGCACCAGACGCCGTGTTGGTATTCTGTAATCCGAGGATTACTTCCCGGAAAATCCAATACAAATAAAGCTATCGTGTGATATCCAAAATTAATGCAAGGATTCCAAACCCGCCTGTTGAGCCTCTCCCCTCCCGTCGCCCTCTCCTGTCATTTTGATAGAGTTATGATTTCATCCCCAGACACAAGGAAGCAGGGTCTGTGTTTGGTGAGGGCTTCTTATCAGCCTACTAGAATCCTCCCTCCCCAGGTGCCGCTGATGCATCAGTTGGATAATTAAATGCATTACATGCATGAAAGCTTCCCTCGCCTGTTGCAGGAGGTTCCTTTGCAGATTTCCAAAGTCTCCCTCTCCCTCTCTGGTCTGAAGGAGCCCCCGGGAACCCAGGACCCCCTTGCACCACCCATGGGGGGGGGGCAGATCACCATTGCACAGGACAGTGTAGTGGTACACTTGTGAAACATTGTTGTTGTTGCTTAGTCGTTTAGTCGTGTCCGACTCTTCGTGACCCCATGGACCAGAGCACGCCAGGCACTCCTGTCTTCCACTGCCTCCCGCAGTTTGGTCAAACTCATGCTGGTAGCTTCGAGAACACTGTCCAGCCATCTTGTCCTCTGTCGTCCCCTTCTCCTTGCGCCCTCCATCTTTCCCAGCATCAGGGTCTTTTCCAGGGAGTCTTCTCTTCTCATGAGGCTGCCAAAGTATTGGAGCCTCAGCTTCATGATCTGTCCTTCCAGTGACCACTCAGGGCTGATTTCCTTAAGAATGGAACATGGACCACTTATAAAAGCCATCTCCAACTCCTCGAAAGATTCCATCAGCGGGGTCTCCGAGAAATGTTACACATCACTTGGGAAGACAGTCTACTGGAAGAAGCAAAGATCACCAGTGTTGAAGCAATGATTCTTCAACATCAACTTCGTTGGACTGGTCATGTTGCGCAGATGCCTGATGGTCATCTTTCAAAGCAACTACAGTGGATGCTCAGGTTGCGAACGTGATCCGTGCAGGATGCACGTTCGCAACTCGTGGCGTCCACAACCTGCAGCCAGATTTAGGTTTGATGTGGCCCTCAGCTACTGAAGGTAATGGGGCTCTTTATATGTCCAGCTATCCTTTGACAGCAACAAATTGTCACTGTTTTTTGTGTTGAATTTATGCTATATGGTAATTGATGGACCTAATCGGTATCTCAAGCCATTTGCACATGTTGCCCTGCAACCAGTCCATGCAGAATGTAGGCACCCTATATATAAAGGTAAAGGGACCCCTGACCATGAGGTCCAGTCGTGGCCGACTCTGGAGTTGCGGCGTTCATCTCGCTTTATTGGCCAAGGGAGCCGGTATACAGCTTCCGGGTCATGTGGCCAGCATGATTAAGCCGCTTCTGGCAAATCAGAGCAGTGCACGGAAACGCTGTTTACCTTCCCGCCGGAGCGGTACCTATTTATCTACTTGCACTTTGATGTGCTTTCGAACTGCTAGGTTGGCAGGAATATATAGAAATATATATGTAGAAATGAGCAAACCTATCATCACCTTGCTAACAAAGGTCCGTATAGTTCAAGCCATGGTTTTTCCAGTAGTGATGTATGGAAGTGAGAGCTGGACCACAAAGAAGGCTGATCGCCGAAGAATGGATGCTTTTGAATTCTGGTGCTGGAGGAGACTCTGGAGAGTCCCATGGACTGCAAGAAGATCAAACCTCTCCATTCTGAAGGAAATCAGCCCTGAGTGCTCACTGGAAGGACAGATCGTGAAGCTGAGGCTCCATTACTTTGGCCACCTCATGAGAAGAGAAGACTCCCTGGAAAAGACCCTGATGTTGGGAAAGGTGGAGGGCACAAAGAGAAGGGGACGACAGAGGACAAGATGGTTGGACCATGTTCTCGAAGCTACCAGCATGAGTTTGACCAAACTGTGGGAGGCAGTGGAAGACAGGAGGGCCTGGCGTGCTCTGGTCCAGGGGGTCACAAAGAGGCAAACGCGACTAAACAACAACAACATATATAGAAATGAGCAAACCAGGGATATTTGAGGGAGCAGGTGAGCAGGTGGGCCCATGACTTGTATCATAGGAGCCTACACAACACAAAACACTGTTGCTGTATGTCGGTTTTATTGTATTTGTTCTTTATCTTAGATTTTGGAAATGTACATCCAGGTTTTTTCCTTTAATTTTTTTGGGGGGGGCCAAGAGAGTGGGGCCTGAAGCTATAGCTTGTTTAGCTTATATGTAAATCTGAGGGTGCTAAATTTTAGTGTTGCACGGGGCGCCACTGAAATTTGAGAACCCAAAGTTTGCCACTGCGCCTACCCTGTAAGACTGCACTATTCAGAATATCAGTTTGCACAACCCAGTAAGGAAGATAATAGCAAAAAAAAATTTTTTGAAAGAGTAACAGTTGCACATTTATTCAAGATCCAGTTAAAACTGTGTTCATGCCCTGAGCCTTTCTTGTCTCACATCCCTAAAACATGCACAGAAGTTAGTAACCAAAGATCAGCCCTTCTCTGTGCTACCTCTCCCCAAAAAACAGTTCTTGCACCAATTTTTCTCTCATTTCAGCACCAGGTAAAAATGTATTTATTCTTCCAGGCATATGGACAACTTTAAACATAGTGCTGTTAATCTGCTCTTTCACATGGGCTTTTAATTGTAGTTGCACTGATACTGTGCATTGTTTAATGTGTAGTTTCAACGTTTTTGTTTCTTTTTGTGTGTGTTTTATATTGTAAATAACTTGGAGCCTCTTTTTTATTTTTTAAGTACAAAGCAATTTATAGATCTACTGGATCAGAGCAAGGGATTACCCT
Organism: Podarcis erhardii; assembly: GCF_964252035.2. Taxonomy (NCBI): domain Eukaryota; kingdom Metazoa; phylum Chordata; class Lepidosauria; order Squamata; family Lacertidae; genus Podarcis; species Podarcis erhardii. Next base: position 100,589,802 of record NC_138509.1, on the reverse strand, counting down.
GCTTAAAAACAAACACCAATTAAATCTATTTAGTTTAATAGATTCAACAAGATGGATGAACTTGATCTAGCAACAGCAGCTTCTCAAACCTTGAGAGTCATTTACACCTCCATTGGCCCCCTGCAACCCGCTTCTCTCTTAGCAGTTCCAAGGGGAACCAAGGCAGTATTCAGTAGCTCAGCCTTTCCCAACCTGGGGCCCTCCGAAGCTTTCGGACTGCCCTTTTCCCAGGCCCTCAGCTTGAACCCAATGTGCCTCCCCTTCTGCTCTCTTCCTAGGAGCTCCTCATGTGCTCTCAGAACGCAGGTGGGAGAGAAACTAGTTTAATAAATAACCTCAGACTTACATAGCTCTGGGTACTCCCATCAACTCACAGGTGCCATTTTTTTGCTGCAATAATGCCCTGAAAAACTAGACTAGATGAGCAACATACTTGGAGCCACAGAAACCCAGAGGACAGGATCACACTTCAAAACGACCTTGACAGATTAGAGAACTGGGCCAAAACAAACAAGATGAATTTTAACAGGGAGAAATTGCACTTGGGTAAAAAAAATGAGAGGCACAAATACAAGATGGGTGACACCTGGCTTGAGAGCAGTACATGTGAAAAGGATCTAGGAGTCTTGGTTGACCACAAACTTGACATGAGCCAACAGTGTGACGCGGCAGCTAAAAAAGCCAATGCAATTCTGGGCTGCATCAATAGGAGTATAGCATCTAGATCAAGGGAAGTAACAGTGCCACTGTATTCTGCTCTGGTCAGACCTCACCTGGAGTACTGTGTCCAGTTCTGGGCACCACAGTTCAAGAAGGACACTGACAAACTGGAACGTGTCCAGAGGAGGGCAACCAAAATGGTCAAAGGCCTGGAAACGATGCCTTATGAGGAACGGCTAAGGGAGCTGGGCATGTTTAGCCTGGAGAAGAGGAGGTTAAGGGGTGATATGATAGCCATGTTCAAATATATAAAAGGATGTCACATAGAGGAGGGAGAAAGGTTGTTTTCTGCTGCTCCAGAGAAGCGGACACGGAGCAATGGCTCCAAACTACAAGAAAGAAGATTCCACCTAAACATTAGGAAGAACTTCCTGACAGTAAGAGCTGTTCGACAGTGGAATATGCTGCCAAGGAGTGTGGTGGAGTCTCCTTCTTTGGAGGTCTTTAAGCAGAGGCTTGACAACCATATGTCAGGAGTGCTCTGATGGTGTTTCCTGCTTGGCAGGGGGTTGGACTCGATGGCCCTTGGGGTCTCTTCCAACTCTATGATTCTATGAAACAGATTCCCTCGGGAGGCATTGGGCTCTCCTTCACTGGAGGTGAATGGCCATCCATCAGGGATTCCTGCATGTCATGGGGTTGGACTAGATGCCCTTTGGTGGCCCCTTTCAATTCCACAATGGCTCAGTGAGTTCCAGAGCAGTCCAGAAAGAGTTAAGCTGTGCCTTTTGCCTTGTTCACCAGGAGCAGGGAGAGATTATTTATTCCCCACTGTGGGGTCCTCTGCAATGAGGTGTTTGCTTTGCACGGTATACCTCTGGAGCATTCTCCAAGGGCTGATCTGCCTTCTCATTACAAGGACCTGTTTGTCCTCATTAGCCTGGGCAGGATCCTCCAAAGGATGAACTGCAGTTGCTCAGGGATAAACATTTCAACAATCTGCTGCCAGCAGCATCGGCAGGAGTCCTGTGCGAAGAGTTGCACGCGGCCTTGAACTCTGGAGTACCACGTAAGACACATTCTGCAATTGTAAGAACATAATGGGACATGGGTGGCACTGTGGTCTAAATCGCTGAGCCTAGGGCTTGCCGATCGGAAGGTCGGCGGTTCGAATCCCCACTCCTGCCAACCCAGCAGTTCGAAAGCACGTCAAAGTGCAAGAAGATAAGCAGGTGCCACACTGGTGGGAAGGTAAACAGCATTTCCGCGCACTGTTCTGGCTTCGCCAGAAGTGGCTTAGTCATGCTATCTGTGGACAAACGTCAGCTCCCTTGGCCAGTAAAGCGAGATGAGCGACACAACTCCAGAGTCGTTCTCGACTGGACTTAATTGTCAGGGGTCCTTTACCTTTACCTTTAACCTTTTAGTGAGACAGCACCTCCACTGCGGAACTCCCTGCCTATTGAGCCCAGACAGGCGCCTTCACTGCACCTGCTAAAAGGTTTTTGTTCAGACAAACCTGCCCAGATCTTTAGAAGGTTGGCAGTTTTTAGTCTCCTGTTATTTCAACTTTTCCAAAGTCATAAATTATTGTGGTTAATTTTTCTTATTGATTTTTTTTTGTTTTATATTTTTTTGGGGGGACTGCTTTGAGGGTTTCTTTTTACAATCAAGCAGTGTCTAAATTTTAGGAAGTGTATGAATGAATGAATTCAAGAAATGCATTCTTGGCTCAGACTCAACTACCGTATTTTTCTGTCTATAAGACGCCCCTGTGTATAAGGCGTATTTTGGGGGGCTCAGATTTTAGAAAATCAATACTAAGCACTCTCCGTGTATAAGACTCCCCCTAATTTTGGGCATTATTTTTTAGGGGGAAAACCTAGTCTTATACACAGAAAAATACGGTAAGTAGTTGTGCTCGTAGGAGCCAGAGCAGTGCTTCTTGTTAGCATGATGGGGCTTCCCTCCTTCTCCTCCCCCCATAAAAATTGGATGTGGGCATGGGTATAGCCAAGGGGGGGCAGGGAGGGGCAGCTCCCCAAATCAATAAAAATCAATAAAAATACAGAGCTAAATGAGGTTCTGCACCCCCCCAATAAAAGTCCTGCACCCCCCCCAAAAAACCCCCTGGCTACATCCATGTCTGTGAGGAGGAAAACTCCCATAACAGGACACAGAGGGATGACAAGGGAGACCATTCCATTTGGTGAGCAGAAATGTCATAGTAGCGCAATGTACAATTCCTCTCCAGATTTATTTATTACTGCATTCATAGCCCCCAAGAGCTCAAGGTGACCTACACAGATTCTCTCTCTTCCTATTTATTTATTTTTTAAAAATAAATTTTTATTAAGATTTTAAAGGTTACAGAAAAAAAGGAATACACACTGTCAGAGCTGCCTCTAGGTCCCAGCTCACAGAGGACCAACGCCAGGCTGATGTTATGCACAAAAGTCTTTATTGAAGTTTAGGTTCCATTTCAAAGCCAGAGCGTGCAGCCCTACGTCTAGACTCTAGATCGGCGAAGTCCCGTCTGAGTCTCCGCCCCTTCCACACCAGTTTAAGATCCTAGCCCTGCTCCACCTCCTGCGCTGCTCTCTCCTCCTCTGGGTCCTCCTGCCCTCTGGGGCATTGCCCTTTCTGGACTCTTCCGACGCTGAGTCGCTTAGCTCCTCCCCCTGCCTCTGGCGTGCTTTAGGACCCGGTTCCCAATCCTCACTCTCTGCTGTCCCGCGCTCCTGTACATTTGAACTTGCTTCTCGCGCCAACCCAGTGACCTTTCTCCTAACCGTTACGCTGCTTCTATCACTGCTTCCCTCTTCCGTGACACTGGCCGGATCTGACCTCCCCTCCGTTGTACGACTCTCCGAGGAAGGCGTGGTAGGCTCTGCCTCGTCTCCTCTCCCTGGTGGGGAAAGCACTGGCCCCGATGCCTGGGACTCTTCCCCCCCACTCTGCTCTGGTGGGGAAGCTGGTCCTGATTTCCAACTACTGCTCTGGGAGTCCCTGCTGCCCCCTTGCTCCTGGGGCGTTCCCCTTGGGACCCCCCTGCCCCTGGCCACTGGCGCTCCCTTCTGTGAATCTTCCGATTCGCTGGAGAGGCTCATGGAATCCCTCTGACCACTGTCCCCTCCTACGCTCCCTTCGGATTCCTCCCCCTCGCTCTCCATCTCCCATCTTCCCTGTGCCTCAGCTCCTGAGCCCCTGACACACACACACACACATAACAATCCAAGAAGAAAAAGAAAAAACAATGCATATAAAAAAACAATCAAAAAACAGAAAAGAGAAAAAAGAAATAAGAAACAAGTCAAACCTTTAAATCACTTACTTACATTCACTTATTTCCTTGACCTCCTCACGCCTCCCATTTTTGTATTCTAATTCAATTAGATATTCCAGCAAATCCTTCCAACTTTGTTTTTGTCTCTCCCTTCCTATTTAATCCCCACAACACCCCTGGGAGGTAGGCTACGCTGAGATACTGTGGCTGCCACATGGTCCCCGGGTAAGCTTTGTGACTGAGTGGGGAATCTGAAACCCTGGCATAATGGTGCACAAAAAGATGAAGAGATCAAAGAAGTTATGATAAAATGAGCTATAGGCTTTGGGTATAATATTGAGTTTGAATCTTGGTCAAAATTGTGGAATGAAAGTCTAAAATTAACTTCATGTATGGCCTTCATGTATGGAAGTGAGAGCTGGACCATAAAGAAGGCTGATCACCGAAGAATGCATGCTTTTGAATTCTGGTGCTGGAGGAGACTCTTGAGAGTCCCATGGACTACAAGAAGATCCAACCTCTCCATTCCGAAGGAAACCAGCCCTGAGTGCTCACTGGAAGGACAGATCCTGAAGCTGAGGCTCCAAGACTTTGGCCACCTCATGAGAAGAGAAGACTCCCTGGAAAAGACCCTGATGTTGGGAAAGATGGAGGGCGCAAGGAGAAGGGGAGGACAGAGGACGAGATGGAGGGACAGTGTTCTTGAAGCCGCCAGCATGAGTTTGACCAAACTGTGGGAGGCAGTGGAAGACAGGAATGCCTGGCGTGCTCTGGTCCAGGGGGTCATGAAGAGGCTGACACGACTAAACGACTAAACAACAACAACAACAACAACAACAATGGCCTTGAAAGAGAATGTAATGAAAATGATGTATAGGTGGTATTTGAGACAGGTGAAGTTGGCCAAAATGTAGAGAACGAGGAACAAATTATGTTGGAAATGTAAGGAGAAAGACGGAGATTTTTTTACCATATGTGGTAGACTTGTGATAAAGTAAAAACATTCTGGGAATTGATCTGCAATGAGTTAAAAAAGATGTTTAGTTATACCTTCCCAAAAAAGCAGAAGCATTTTTGCAGGGTTTGATAGGAGAGGAAATTGCAAAGGTAGGTCAAAGACTATTTATGTACGCCATGATGGCGGCAAACACTTAATTAGCCTATGGACTATGCGGAGTTGGCCAAGCTGACCAGTAGAATCCGGAACCAAGATGACCAAAACTTTCAAAGAAACTGGAGTAAATTTATCTGGTATATGAATAATTATTGTAAAAATGTGAAGACACTAGCAGGAATGAAATAAATCCTGCATCGAAAATTTTCTAGACCAAAGAGACAGAGTTGACTATAAGGACATAAAGGTCAGAAGTTGAAGATTTAAAGTGCGATATAAAGACTTGGAAAATAAAAAACCTGCTGAAGAGATGGAGGGAAGTCACAAGCTCGGCAGAGCAGAGAGTATATTTGTTTGTTATTGTAATGATGGAAATAAAGGTAAAGGGTAATCGGACCCCTGACCATTAGGTCCAGTCGTGACCGACTCTGGGGTTGTGGCGCTCATCTCGCTTTATTGGCCGAGGGAGCTGGCGTCCAGCTTCCGGGTCATGTGGCTAGCATGACTAAGCCACTTCTGGCAAACCAGAGCAGCGCATGGAAACGCTGTTTACCTTCCCGCCAGAGCGGTACCTATTTATCTACTTGCACTTGGATGTGCTTTCAAACTGCTAGGTTGGCAGGAGCAGGGACCGAGCAACGGGAGCTCACCCCATCAGGGGGATTCGAACTGCCAACCTTATGATCGGCAAGCCCTAGGCTCTGTGGTTTAACCCACAGTGCCACCTGTGTCCCCGGATGGAAATACTGTCTTATAAAAAAATAATAATTAATAAAAATTATTATAAAAAGAAAAAGAAACCCTGGCATAAGAACATAAGATTCTGTGACCCGAATTTTATAACAAGGGGGATTTCCCCACGACGTCCCTGAAATGTGCAACCTGCATCTCGGAGGCCCCAGTTTCTCCTTTCAACACTTGGCACAACACGGCACGGGAGGAGCAAAAGCGTTGCCACCCCCTTGGTTCATGCAGCAAATCTCAGTTCTCCTTCAGCCCATGAATAACTTTGAATTCAGCTTAAGGGGAAAGGCTCTCTCTTGTTATGCATTTGCCTTTCCACATTATCTGACAAGGTAATATGCAGTAAAACAGGAAGGCTGCTCTCCTGAATGTCTCAGAAGTGCCAGGAACCTCCATCTTTCTGCAGACATTTGATCCAGATGATTAGATCTCTGGACAGTTTTTGGAGGAGGGGAACTGAGACTCGGTTTGCACAGGGATGCAATTTATGATCCAGGTGGCATTAAGAAAAAACAGGTCTCAAATATAAAATAAATGTTCATAAATGTACTAGGCAAACACATACATAAGTATATAAACCATGTGTCTGAAATAGTAAGGTAAAGGTAAAGGGACCCCTGACCAGTAGGTCCAGTCGTGGCCGACTCTGGGGTTGCACACTCATCTCGCTCTATAGGCCGAGGGAGCCGGCGTTTGTCCGCAGACAGCTTCTGGGTCATGTGACCAGCATGACTAAGCCACTTCTGGTGAACCAGAGCAGCACACGGAAACGCCGTTTACCTTCGCACCAGAGCAGTACCTATTTATCTACTTGTACTTTGACATGCTTTTGAACTGCTAGGTTGGCAGGAGCAGGGACCAAACCACGGGAGCTCACCCCGTTGTGGGGATTCAAACTGCCGACCTTCTGATCGGCAAGCCCTAGGCTCTGTGGTTTAACCCACAGTGCCACCTGTATCCCTATCTGAAATAGTACAGCAGAGCAATTCTGAAGCCATTTTGACTCTCCCAAATTGACCTCAAATGTTTCCCTGCAAGGAGGAAGGAAATGGGAAAGCCTCTCCACTGTCTTTTGCTTAGCTGTCTTAAGGGCATATTTGTGTATGAATAAGGTGAGCCTGTGACCTCGATTCCGGAACTAAAGTATTTACCATCACAAAAGAATGGCCAGGTAAAACCACCAGTGACAATTATCAGATATCCTGGCAGACAGAATTTCTGCTAGAGACCACCTCCTTCTGTGGCAATGTTTTGGGAGGTGGTCTTGAGCTACAGGGTGGGCAATTTCAAAAATCTATATAAGAGCTTGCACACCATTGTTCTAGGTTCCTCCTCCCTCCTGCATGTGGTGAGTGGGGACCCTGCTGCAACAGATTAATAAAGATCAGGCTTACTAGTTGCTTTGCTTCTCAATATTCTCTGCTTGGCCTCTGTTATTCTCTCCTACCAATAGGGAATCCACTTAAGGACGCTGTACAGGCTCTTGGGTACCCCATAAGAGAAAAGAAGCACTTTTTTTACAGGAAGAAACAAATTATGCGTTCAGGAAATGAGATGATTAATACCCAAACCCGGGGCTCACTCACACCTCTGCTTGTCCTGAGCCCAGAAAGCCCAGGTCCAGGCAGTTTTTTGTTTGTCCTGCCCCTTTCCCCAAGAAAACATCCTCTTTACCACTGAATCAGTGCAAATGTACATCTGCAGAAAACCCAATTGACATTTGCTTTGATTTGGCACCAAAGAGCAGGTTTCCCTGGGAGAAAGAAGTAGGGGAAGTGGAGGTGTGAATCAGTCCTCCACATTGGATGAGTTAATCTGTAACCAGTTTTAAATTTATTTTAAAACATGAAGGCACAGGTACCCACAACAAACCCCAAATGCTGGCATTCAAGACAGCGAAAGTTCTGCTTTCTGACCTTGAAATGCTTCGCCATCATTGCCAACTGTCAGGAAGATGGGGAGAAGGAAGAGGATTCCAGCAGCGGGTGCAGCTAGGACTGCGACTCACTGGGGCAAGCAGGGGATGGGGAAGGCAACCTCACAGGATGGAGGATGGCAAGAGGTTGGGGGTCACTGCACAGCAGCCAGAGCAGAAGGACCCATCTCCAGAGCCAGAGGGGCCCCTGTCTCCCCAAATACGGTAGGCCCTGACGCGTAGGGAGCAGTGGGAGGGTCGCTCCAGGAGGCTGAGGCAAGCAAGGGCTCACAGCCTAGCTCCTTAGCTGGCCAGGTGGGGCTTGTGAGCTCTGGGAGGAGGGGTGTGATACCCCAGCTGGAGTAGCCTTGGTCCAGGCGAGGGTCACCTGCCTCATCAAGCCCAGATGCTGCACTCAACATGCAAAGTACAAAAGGAGGTGCTGTGTTTGCTCAGCTGCCCATATCATGTTGATGGACTTATTTGGCTTGGATGTTCCTGGACCTCTAAAGGACTGCGCTTTGGGTTTGACTCCAGATTGCATACTGATTGTTGGACTTCAGACTTGGCTACTTGGGTTGACCCTGGACTGCTTTTCCTGACTTTTGGTCCTTGGACTTTGTTTGCATGGATTGACCCCTGGTCTTTGAACTACTGATTTGCCACCTGGGAGGCTAAGGGTTCAGGACACCAACTACCGTATGTGCGCATCAGACGCAACTCTCCCCCTCTTGTGGTTTCCAGCAACAGGTATTCAGAAGCATCGCTGCCTCTGACAGAATCCATGGTTCTAGGGCAGGCAAGCCCAAAGTCTGTTTCAGGGACCTAATCCGGCCTGCTGGTCTATTTAATCTGGCCCCTGTGGTAGTTTATTCCTGGGGTAAAATCCTCAACCACTTCAATCCTAAAAAAAAGGTTAACAACTTTGGTTGGCCCTCACAGCCCTTCATTTCATCAAATCTCGCCATCTTTGAAAAAGGTTTGGACACCACTCTTCTAGGGGGTAAGACCTGAAGTAACAGATTCAAATTTGAGGAAAGGAGATGCCCACTGAACATTTGGAATAACTTTCTGGTGGTAAGAGCCGCTTGAGAGCGGAATGGACTCTCTCCAAAAGTGCTGGCCTCTCTTTTGGAGTTTTGTAAACAGAGGTGCTGGAGGAGACTCTGGAGAGTCCCATGGACTGCAAGAAGATCAAACCTCTCCATTCTGAAGGAAATCAGCCCTGAGTGCTCACTGGAAGGACAGATCCTGAAGCTGAGGCTCCAAGACTTTGGCCACCTCATGAGAAGAGAAGACTCCCTGGAAAAGACCCTGATGTTGGGAAAGATGGAGGGCACAAGGAGAAGGGGACGACAGAGGATGAGATGGTGGGACAATGTTCTCAAAGCTGCCAGCATGAGTTTGACCAAACTGCAGAGGCAATGGGAAACAGGAGTGCCTGGCGTACTCTGGTCCAGGGGGTCACGAAGAGTCAGACACAACTAAACAACTAAACAACAACAACAACAGCAGCAAACAGAGGTTGGGTTTCTACCTGTCTGGGATTCTTTAGGTGGGATTCCTGCATTGCAGGGGGCTGGGCTAGAGTGGTCCATTCCAATGCTATAGTTCTATGACTCTATGATTAAGCAGGAAAGGAACAGAGTTATATGGTGCCATCAGTGGCAACCAAAGCTCTGAGTGAGAAGCACTTGTCTTGAAGACACCCACCCACCCCGCCCCCATCTCACTGCACAATGTCTTCTATCCCAGGACGTCACGCAGAACCATAAATGCCTCTCTCTGCTTCTGGCATCAAAGCTTTCTTCTTCTCTTTCTTTCTTTTTTGGATGACTGCTCGGAAGCGCCGCCATGCCAGAGTTTAATAAGAGAGCCTCTCAGCTTCTGGAAGTTAATAGCACATTTTTATGGAGACAGGAGTGCGCACTTTGAAAGAGCTGCCTGAGATTATGCATGTTTCTAACTTTCCAAAAGAATTACTAACCTCAAGAAATCCCATAAATATCTAATGGGTTTCTCTTCTGAAATGCCAGGGAAGAGTTGCGCACGAAGCCCACAGGCAGGAAAGGTAAAGGGGAGGGGGCTGAGCCAGGTGGAAAAGCTCTACCTGGGCAATTAAGACTTCCAGATTCAACCCTCTTGCCCACTCGCGTCAGCTCATGCCTTGCCAAGTTGCAACAACACTCTCTGGCCATGGGCAGCGGTGGCGCTGCAGAGCAGTAAAGAGACCTGACAGCGCCCTTCCCTGGCACAGGGAGCACTTGCAACTGTGCCTCTGTTTTGGTCCCCCTTGGCATCTCTCAGCCTCATGGTTCTTTCCTCTATTCAAACAGTCCCATAAGCTCATCCTGTTTGGCAAAAAGAGGGGAAATGGATGCAACCACAGACTACCTTGCATTATACGAGCAGGTGCGGAGGACACCCTGGTCCTGAATGGGGCAACTGTGCCCCTGAAGGACCAGGTGCACAGCCTGGAAGTCATTTTGTACTCACAGCTGTCCATGGAGGCGCAGGTCAATTCTGTGTCCAGGGCAGCTGTCCACCAGCTCCAACTGGTACGCAGGCTGAGACCCTATCTGCCTGTGGACTGTCTCGCCAGAGTGGTGCATGCTCTGGTTATCTCCTGCTTGTATTGCAATGAGCTCTATGTGGGGTGACCTTTGAAGGTGACCCAGTAAAGCCGTTATGAGAGGGTTTCTGATTCAACAGAATGCAGTAAAGAAGAAAAGCCAAAATGAGAAAAAAGATAAAATCTTAGAGAAAATAAAAGAAGGTGAAAGGAAATTGAGAGCAAAACCAAAGTCACCAGAGATTTTGAGAGAAATAAAATTATATCAAACACAATATATGGAATTGATGAATCAAGAAATAGAATGGAAGATCAAACAAATGAGACAAAAGACTTTTGAATCGGCAAATAAGTGTGGGAAACTTTTAGCTTGGCAAATGAGAAAAAGACAAAAATTAAATACCATTACAAATCTAGAAGTGGAAGGGAAAAATATACATAACCCAACTGAGATTAGAAACTGTTTCCAGAGGTATTTTAAACAACTATATTCACAAGGGCCACAGAAAGAAATAGATATAGAACGTTTTCTAAAGGCAAATGGATTACAAAAAAATTCACAGGAAAGTAAATTGATGTTGAACTATAAAATTTCAGAACAGGAAATAGAAGGTGCCATTCAGAGTATGCAATTGGGCAAGTCTCCAGGACCTGCCGGACTGACTTCCAAATACTATAAATCTTTGAGGGAGTACTTAATACAACCTTTGAAGGAAGTCTGTAATGAGATTTTGGAAGGGAAGAGGGCGCCAGAGTCGTGGAAAGAAGCTTATATCACGCTTATACCAAAAACAGAGACTGAAAAGACACAACTTAAGAACTACCGTCCCATATCCTTACTAAATGTGGATTACAAAATTTTTGCTGATATTTTGGCTAGAAGATTGAAAAAAGTATTGATGGAAGAGATTCATAAAGATCAAGCGGGCTTTCTCCCGGGAAGGCATTTGTCAAACAATTTGAGGAATATAATTGACATCTTGGAATAATTAGGAGTGAATATAAATACCAAAGCAGTTTTTATATTTGTGGACGCTGAGAAAGCCTTCGATAATATTTCTTGGAGTTTTATGAAAAAGAATCTACAGGGGATGGGGGTAGGGCAAGGGTTTGAAAATGGTATAGGCGCAATATACTCTGAACAGAAAGCAAAATTAATTGTAAATAATGTGGTTACGGAAGAATTTAAGATAGAAAAAGGGACACGACAGGGGTGCCCAATTTCACCATTGCTTTTTATATCGGTTTTGGAGGTTCTGCTGAATATGATTAGAAAAGACCAGTTGGTCAAAGGGATACAGGTCGGAGCCAAACAGTACAAATTGAGAGCATTTGCAGATGATCTAGTTTCGACGTTACAGGAGCCAGAATCTAGTGTGAAAGGGGTCTTAGACATAATTACTGAATTTGGTCAGGTGGCAGGATTTAAATTGAATAAGTCAAAAACCAAAGTTCTAGAGAAAAACTTAACATTAACTGAAAAAGAAAGGTTTCAGAATGAGACTGGTTTGACTGTGGTTAAGAAAGTGAAGTATTTGGGGATAAATATGACAGCAAAAATGTGAATTTATTTAAAGACAATTATGAAAAATGTTGGTTAGAAGTCAAAAGGGATTTAGAAATATGGTCAAATTTGAAGCTTTCCTTGTTGGGCTGAATTGCAGCTATAAAAATGAATGTATTGCCTAGAATGTTATTTTTTTTTCAAACACTGCAAATTGTGGACAAGATGGACTGTTTCAAGAAGTGGCAGAAAGACATTTCTAGATTTGTCTGGCAGGGCAAAAAGCCCAGAATAAAATTTAAAATACTAACTGATGTTAAGGAAAGGGGGGGGTTTGCCCTGCCGGACTTTAAACTTTACTATGAATCAGCAGCTTTTTGCTGGTTGAAAGATTGGCTGCTTCTTGAGAACACAGATATTTTGGATTTGGAAGGTTTTAATAATGCCTTTGGGTGGCCTGCATATTTGTGGTACGACAAGGTTAAGGTACATAAAGTATTTAAAAATCATATTGTCAGGAAAGCATTGTTTAACGTTTGGATAAGATACAAAGATTTATTGGAAAACAAAACTCCAAGGTGGTTGTCACCAATGGAAGCTAAAGCTTTCAAAAGACTAAACATGGAGTCTAAATGGCCAAAATATTGTGAGATTTTGGAACAAGAGGGAGATAAACTGAAATTGCAGAGTTTTGAGAAATTAAAAAGTAAAGTACGAGATTGGCTTCATTACTATCAGATAATGGAGGCTTATAAATTGGATAAAAAAAAAATGGATTCCAGGTGGAAAAATTGAAACTAGAAACAGAATTGTTAGAACCTAAAACAAAGAACTTGGGACTGGCAGAGATGACCAGCAGAATTCGTGACCAGGGGAAAGAGGCAGTGGAAGAAGACTGGAAGAAATTTAAAATATATCTTAAAAACTGTTGTAAAATTGAGGAGGGTCAAGATGTCAAGGGGTAAGAAGCAGAGAACTACAGTTGTAATTAATAAATTTACGGGAATTTAATGAAGGGAACTAAATGGATAAATTGACTAAAGGGTCGCTAAAAATTTTTAAAATAAGGATGCAGCGAAAGGGAGGTAAGGGGAAGTCGATTGAAAGAAGTTACAAGAAAATAAGATTATGAATTTATTTATGTTTGATTTGTTTATGTTTGTTTGTATTTTGTGATGTGTTTATCTTTTAATTATGTGTTTTAAAAATTGAATAAAAATTATTATAAAAAAACAAAACAAAGAACTTGTCAAAGATGTATAATTTGCTGCTGAAATGGAATACTCAGGACGAAACGGTGAAGTCAGCTATGATTAAATGGGCACAAGATGTTGGGCACAATATTATGTTTGCGGACTGGGAACAGTTATGGACCACCGGTTTAAAGTTTACGGCATGCAATGCCTTAAAAGAGAATATTATGAAAATGATTTATAGGTGGTACATGACCCTAGTCAAGCTTGCAAAAATATATCATTTGCCCGATAACAAATGTTGGAAATGTAAGGAGACTGAAGGTACATTCTTTCACCTTTGGTGGACATGCTCAAAGATTAAGGCTTTCTGGGAAATGATTTATAATGAGATGAAAAAGGTATTTAAATATACCTTCTTGAAAAAACCAGAGGCCTTTCTCCTGGGCATGGTTGGCCAATTGGTGCCAAAGAAGGACAGAATTTTCTTTATGTATGCGACAACTGCAGCAAGAATCCTCATCGCAAAATATTAGAAGACACAAGATTTACCCACCCGGGAAGAATGGCAGATGAAGATGATTGATTACATGGGACTGGCAGAAATGACCGGCAGAATCCGAGACCAGGGAAAAGAGTCGGCGGAAGAGGACTGGAGGAAATTTAAAGACTATTTACAGAAATATTGCAAAATTAATGAATGCTAGAATGATGTTGGACTGAAATTAAGTGGTTACCAGCTGTAATGCAAAGGCTGAGTAATAAGCTAAAATAATCTATATTAAGTTACAATAAGAATTTGCTGAATTATGATTTGATTTAGAATACAAAAGGGGGAGGTGAGAGGAGGTTCGAGACATAAGGTAATGGAAATAAGTGATTGGAATTATATTTGTTTTATTTTGTTTAAAATTGTGGTTTTTTGATATTTTTGTTCTTCCTTTTTTGTGTATTATTTGTTTCTTTTTTGTGGTATTTATGTTTGTATTAAATTGGAAACCCTAATAAATATTTATTATAAAAAAAAAGAAGGTGACCCAGAAACTGCAGCTAGAGTGGTACCTCGGGTTAAGTACTTAATTCATTCCGGATGTCCGTTCTTAACCTAAAACTTTTCTTAACCTGAAGCACCACTTAAGCTAATGGGGCTTCCTGCTGCCACCACAATGCCTGGGTAACCGTTGTGGGTCCCTCTCAACTATGTGATTCTCACCAGTGCATGTATAAGCTTCCTGGGCCAGGAACGCCCATAGCTGCTGTGCCAGCTGCATTTGGATATGAAAGGGACAGCTTGCACAGGGTCATTCCTGGAAGTCCAGGCCCTACACCTTTGCTTGGCACCCCCCCCCTCACCGCCCCCCACCCACATCCGGAACATGCTGTTGCAGAGGCTTCGCCAGCTGCAAGTGGTGACCTGCATAGATCTGGACAGGAGCGTTTATGGGGCTGACGCGCTGCCAAGTCTCTAGTCTGGGAACATGAGGCAATTTAAAAGCTGTCATTTTCTGCAGGGATTATGGCTTTGTTATCAGGGAGACAGTGCTGCATGGGCACCCTGCCCTTGAGGGGAGATGGGTCACCGTGGAGGGAGGAGGAGGGGAGGGAATGTTTGACTAGGGGGCACAGAGACAGTGTTCGACTAGGGGGCATCTCTTCCCAGGTTTGCCATAAGCCCAAGGCCAGAGGTGCAAATGGCCTGGTTTCACCAGGGAGATGAGAAACTCTGGCTTCAGTTGTGTTTTGCAATGTGCCCTCCGCAGGGGCTGTGCCTCCAAAGGCCTTGCTGAAACTAATACAATACCTTGTTACGCAGATGCAATAGTTACAACATATAGAGCGCAACAGGCTGAATGGTAATGTTTGTAACAAATTTCTTTACTAGTTACTTCCTAACATACAAATCAAGTCCAGGATGTTACGGAAATTGCAGGGTGGCTGGGTGGGCATCTTTAAAGTTGTTAAATGTTACAAATATTATGCCTGAATGTATCCTTTTGACTTGACAGCTCAGGGAAGTTACCTAGCTTTAACAATCATATAAAATCAACTCCTTTGCCAGTTTCCTCCATTCCAAAGCTATTTTCCTCTTGAAAAGGGACTCCAGGAAGTGCCCAGAGGTGACAATTGCTGAGCTGATTGTTGGCCAAGGAAAGCCTAATCCCATCACCAGACTTGCCAAGGGGCCAGACATGCAAAGGAAGTTCTATTGTACTTTGGGTGGTGGGACTTCAGAGGTGTTTGCCTGCGCTCATCTTATACCTGGGTCTTGCCCTGACATGTCTGCCTATTACAGATAGGTAGCCGTGTTGGTCTGCCATAGTCAAAACAAAAAATTCCTTCCAGTAACACCTTAAAGACCAACTAAGTTAGTTCTAGGTATGAGCTTTCGTGTGCATGCACACTTCTTCAGATTCTTCAGATTCTGAAGAAGTGTGCATGCACACGAAAGCTCATACCTAGAACTAACTTACAGTAGTTGGTCTTTAAGGTGCTACTGGAAGGAATTTTTTGTTATGTCTGCCTATGCTCATCTTGTACCAAGGACTTGTCTGGACATGTTTACCAAGGCTAAACTAGTGTAACCCCTGTCTGCCCCTTCCCTTTTGTGACATGTCAGTGATGTAGCAATGATGCTGTAAGAACTGTATTCTGGGATATGGTGGGAAAATTTTGAAAGTCCTTGTCGCCCCATCCTCGGGGTTCAAAATTCCTCTTTGAACCTGTTGCACAATAAACTTTGGTCTACAGCTATTTGCTCCGGTTGGTGGCTGGACTCCTTCCTTTATTCCGCAGGGACCCGAGGGCTCTGCCCGACCAGCTGGGGGACTGAGCAGCCTCACACCTAGATTTTTCCATAACAAGGCTGTACACCGTATACAATAACCTATTTAATTAAATCCAGTGCAGATATTTTTCTTCCTTTCTTCATGCATTCTTGTTTGAGTTCATATATTACACAGTCCTCGAATGTGGTTAAGGAAAGGTCCCTGGAATGTCCCTGACAAGGTTTCCAGATATTTCCTTGTTTCATCCCAAAGGGCTTCCTCAGCTGTTAATAGTTCATTGAAGTGTGTAACAGATTACGTAAACAATGATTCTTGGACGATTCTCAATAGTGAGAACTACTCAACGCAGCTGCCTGAGCCAGCCTGCTTGTTTCTGCTACCTATGCTAGCCAACCTCATCAGCTAGAATAGAATTTTATTATTACGGTCACAGACCAGTTCCGGGTCAATTATAATATCAGGAAAATCATAAAACCTCATCAGCTGTATTGTCGGTGTAATATATAAACTCAAACAATACTGTAACATAGGAAGAAAGGAAGAAATATATGTGCATTGGATTTAATTAAACAGGTTATATACCTTGCATTTGTGACATGCTAGTGATGTAGTGATGATGTATCAATGATGCCCCTCAAAGTGTATTTCTGGGGAAAACAGGGAAGTTTAAAAGAGGAGGTCACCCCATGCTTGGGGTTCTTACTCCTGGGGGGACCTGTTGCACAACAATAAAGATTGTGGTCTTCTGACTGCTGTTTTGCTCCAAAATACTTGGCTGGAACTTCCTTTTTTTACTGATCGCATGGACCTGCATGGAACTTGCACCCTGAGGAGCTGGGCTGTTGAGTGGTCTCTCACCGCAGAATTTCCCCCCCATAACAGCAGGAACTCCAACATTCCTCAGATGAAAATAGGGACATTTCTCACTCCCCCCAACTGACCCTTCTCAACCCCATATTTTCTGTGTCCCCTCCGCCCCCGCAGAAGCATTTCCTATCAGAAGATGAGCAAGTTCCACCGACACTGCGCCAATAGGACTCAGCAAAAACACTCTCCACCCTCCTGAGAAAATCCCTTAATCCTGATTTTATTTTATTTTATTCTTTGGTAGATTTAACCTTCCCCCCCCCCAAAAAAAGAACCACACCAATAAATAAATCTTAGAAAGGGGCAAGATTAGATGCAGGTGGACAGTGCATTCAGGACTCCTGGTGCTCTGCTCTGCTTCACCGTTCTTCCCACCCAGTGCAGCCCCCTGTCCTCTGCCCGGACTCTCAGAGCCAGCTTCTCATGTGGGGCAGGGCCTCAGGGGTGGCAGCCTCTCCTCCTCCTCCTCAAAAAGTACACCAACCAAATCAAACAATTTCCACATAAAGAGTAAGAATCATAGAATTGTAGAGTTGGAAGGGACCCCCCGGGGTCATCTAGTCCAACCCCCAGCAATGCAGGAATCTCAGCTAAAGCATCCAAGACATTTGGCCACCTGACCTCTGCTTAGGCTTGAGAGTTTACAGCAGGGGTCCCCAAACTAAGGATAAGGATAAGGCCCTAGGGACTCGTTTATCCAGCCCATGGCGCCCCCCGCCCCCGCTGCCTGCTCTTACCGGCGCTGAACTGCATGACTGCCCACTTCCAGGTCAGAGGAGCACTGGAAATAGTTTGTGTGCATGCGCAAGCATTATTTGTGCATGCGCAAGCATTCTTTCCAGTGCACATCCGGGTCGGAGAAGGCCCGTGCACATGCACACAAGCGATTTCCGGTGCTCCTCTGACCTGGAAGTGCTCCAGAAATAGCGTGTGTGCACACGTATGGGCACCCGCTCCCCCACCCTCCGGCCCGCCGCGCGATTGGCACTGGAGACACTGGCCCGAGGCGCGGTAAGTTTGCTGACCCCTGGTCTACAACCTCCTGAGGAAGATTGAGACTTCCGGGTTAGCGCCAACATCTAATGGCGGATTCCCTCCGATCTCCGGAGGGAATCGGCTCTGCAGGGATCGGGTTCTGCCGCGCCGGCAACGCGGGGACCCTTAAAAACCACAGGTGTGGATGCCTGTGGATGTGGTGACTCGGCGGGCACCATTAGCGGCCCCCCCGACCCACAAAGGAGCCTTTTTAAAGGCTGTGGAATGGGGGCGGGGAGCGGCGCGGTGCTGAGAGTCCTCTGCTTCCCCTGCTGAGCGAAGCCGCATGCCATGGACGGAGAGCACTGACTTTTTCCTTCAAATATTCGGACTAAAAGCAACAACCCGTGAGTAATACGGAAATTGGACTTAAAAGGGAAATTCTTTTTTAAATTCGGTACGATCGGGGGAAGTGTAAAAAGGAAGTCCGCCCCCCCCCCCGCCTTGTAGATAATCTAAAGCAAGGATCAGCCAACTAAAGTTGGGAGAAACATCTTCGCCTTTTTGGAAGAAAAATTATTATCTTCACGATTGGACAGTATAATTGATTTTGCTGGAGGATAAGAATTGGTTTAAATTATAGTGCAACCCCCCGGGACCCGGGAGCGATCTGTGAGAGAGCCTGCTGAAAAGATACGGACTTTGACAGCTGTCAAACTAGCTGTCAAAGCTGGGAAATAAAAGGAAACGTCGTTTTTGGTGACTCTGCTGGCTAGATTTTCTTAAATTTGGATACAAATTGTCGGGAGCAAAGGAAAATAAGTTACATTTGGTCTATTGGATTGAAATTGGAAAGACACTAAGTAAACAGAATCCCCCTAGAGGGGACTCTTGAGATATTGCAAGAAATGGCTGTAAGTGGAAAAATACTCGCTGAGTTGAATAGGACTTTTTATCTCCTGGGAAAGTTCCAGGATCAGAGTGATATCTTGACAACAAGGGCAACAGCATTGAATGATACAGTAAACAATCTTATGGGAACAGGAAGAGACTTGACACAAGTTTTTGTTTCTGAACCAAAAGCCCTTGAAGTTGAAACAGAAGCTGCTGCAGCTGGGGAAATGAAGTTTGACAAACCCCAAGAGACATATGAGGACTTGCTGGAAATTGAAGGTGAAGCCACAATGTTGCGGAAGACAAAGCTGGACCAGAGGCCTGGTAGCATAAATTTGACTAAGATGGAAATTGGAGCTTTTGGGGCATATAGATTTAAAAGATTTAAGAAACAAAATTTGAGCTCCACTTTTAAATACAGAGGCCTGCTTGGAAGAAAAAAGGACATTATTGGGACAGAGCTTCTTCGAGAGCTGGTGTTGAAAATTAAAGACTGTCAAAAAGACCGGCAGAGAGAAACTGAGAGAGGTTTAAAAGCCTCAGGTGTTTGGGATCCAGGCTGAGAAATGGATGCATTGATGGACA
The DNA here is from genome assembly GCF_964252035.2 of Podarcis erhardii. Classification (NCBI taxonomy): domain Eukaryota; kingdom Metazoa; phylum Chordata; class Lepidosauria; order Squamata; family Lacertidae; genus Podarcis; species Podarcis erhardii. The sequence continues at coordinate 100,570,707 of NC_138509.1, read as the reverse complement.
TTGGTTTGGGGATCAAAACCGGGAAAGGGAGGGTGGGATTTGGGAATCCAAAGGCTGTTAAAATATAATCTGTTTCGATCTTGTTTATATGTTTATTTTTTTTTATTTTTTTTATTTGCAACTTTTATGGAATGTGGAAAAATCGTGGAAGGGAAATTTGGGTCGACTTTAGGAAAAAGGTTTAAGATTAAGTTAAAATTGGGTTTTTTAAATTAAATAGACATAAGGTTTTAAAAATAAATTGAGGAATGAAAGAAAGAAGAAAAGGAAAATAATAGCATGAATTAATAAAATTATTAAGTTAAGGTTGAGAAATAAGATAAGAACTTGTTGAGCGGATAGTAATGAAGGGGGAGGTGTGAGGAGGTCGGGGAAATAAGGTTTAAGGGGGAAAAAAGGATTGAAATTATACTTGTATTTTGTTTTGCGTATGTTTGTGTGTTTTTGTGTTTTAATGGAAACTTCAATAAATATCTTTTTAAAAAAAAAAAAAAATGCAACCTCCTGAGGAAGATTGTTCCACTGTCAAACAGCAGCTTTTACTGTCAGAAAGTTCTTCCTGATGTTGAGGCGGAATCTCCTTTCTTGTAACTTGAAGCCATGGGTTCGAGTCCTGCCCTCCAGAGCACGAGGAAACAAGCTTGCTCCCTCTTCCATGGGGCAGCCCTTGAGATATTTGAAGATGGCTCTCCTATCTCCTCTCATCCTCCTCTTTTCCAGGCTAAACATACCCAGCTCCTTCAACCGTTCCTCATCAGGCGTCACTTTATCAAAAATGAAGATGGAAAAAAATAACATCAATAACAACCTCTCACTGCACAACACTCCCCCCCAAATACCCCAGTCAATAGTCTGTTCATCCGCCTCAGCTTTCGTAACTGATGTTAGCCAGGTGAGTGTAATAAACAAAAATCTGCCCTTATTCCCTTATGGGGGAAACAAGAGCCCTTATAGAGTCCTTTGCAGGTTCTCCATCAGTCGGAGAAAATAACAGAGGCCAACCAGAGAATATTGAGAAGCAAAGCAGCTAGTAAGCCTGATTTTTATGGAACTGTTGCAACAGGGTGCTCCCCTCACACGCAGGAGAAGGAGGAGGACCCAGAACCAAAGTGTGCCTGCCCTTATATAGACATTTCAAATTGGCCGCCTTGGAGTCCAAGACCACCCTCCAGACACATCGTACCTACATCACAGAAAGGGGTGGTCTACAACAGAAATCTGAGTGCGTTGTTTCTCTCCTGTCTGGCAGGTTACCTGTTAATGCTTACTTGATTGGATATCCTGGGGAGCCTGGCCAGTCTTTTGTAATGACAAATACTTAGTTCCTGAGCCAGGTCACAGGCTCACCCTAATCATACACAGATATACCCTTAAGACAAGATTTGTGAACGAAAGACAATAGGGAGGCTTTTCCATTTCCTTCAACCTTGCAGAGAAAACATTTGGTCAGTTTGAGAGTCAAAATGGTTCCAGGGCTGTTTTCCTGTACTGCTTCAGACATGTGGTTTATAGATTTATGTATGTGCTTGCTTGGTACATTTATGAACATTTATTATACCCATAAGACCTTGGTTTTTTTATTTCATGAGAAAAGTCCTGCAAGGAAGGGCTTCCAGGACTCTCAGCCAACATTAGGAATAATATTGTTATTCCAGTGGAATGGACTCCCCATGAAGGTGGTGGGCTCTTCTGCATTAAACAGAGGTTGAGGGGGCATCTGTCACGAACGCCTTAGCTGTGATCCCTGCATTGCAGGGGGTGGACTAGATGACACCTGGGAATCCCTTTCCAACTGCACAATTCTGTGATTCCTTTTTCTTAGGAAAAGGTAGCACCAGGGTTTTTGGAAATGGATGTGCAGGCAGAGTACATTTCCTCCTCCAAGCCAGGAAGTGGGAGTTCTTCTTCCTGCTGCCACAACTCTTTTAATAAATGAGTAGAAAGCACTTGGGAAGGAGATGGATGATGGTGGTCGCGGTTAACCCAGACACCGTCCATGAATAATGATAATTGTGGCTTTGCTCAGCTACTCAGATAAGATAAATTTAATCATTAAACAGCCTGACACAGAAATTGCTTCCCATCCAGCCTCCCATTCATCTGCGGCCACTACTATAATTTTATCGAAACAGGACCTTTTCTCACCCTGTAAAATTCTGCGCTTACTTTTGGTGCCAGTTCTGAGATATATAATATCGACATCGAATGCCAGCTCACATCTGCCATTTCAGTTTTCTGGAAAACCAAAAGCAACATCTACATGCAGAGGTACATGGGCATAGCCCAGGAATTTGGACATTTATGGACAGAAATATACAAAGTGGAATACAGAACTGAGATTGAAATTACTCTGCCTGTAGCCCAAGATACCCTCCAGACTTCCACATATCGTATGTCCTGAGGAAGAGTCTGGCCAACACAGAACACCAGTCAGAGGGGAAGGTGGCTGCAAATGGCATAAAAGGAGAGATAAGAACCTAATGAGAACCTGCCAAGTGAGACCAACAGCCCATCTAGTTTATGGTTACTAGATATCCCCGTTTCCCAGGGACAGTCCCCGGATTTACAAATCTGTCCCCGGACAAAATCCGTCCCCGGAATGTCCCCGGATTTCATTTAATGTCCCCGGATTTATATTTTAAGTGTTGTAGATTTATTAGCAGGGAATGAATGTTGTGCGATTGGTTCAACGGCACAAGACACATCATATGGGGACTTCTGGCGAGGCAAAATGGCGGGAGCCATGGCAGCGAACAACTCCTGAAGCCAGCCAGAGCCAACTGTGCTACCAGCCTGGCTCCGGGCTGTAGAGACTACCACTGCTCCCGCCACTGCCGAGGGGGAACCAGGGACGCCTGGTACATCAACTGGGGGAACCGCTGACACACACCCTGCAACTCAAATCGAGCTGGGAGTGAGAGCGCCTGGCCACCCGGCCGATTGCCCAGTGGCGCTCCATGGCAAGGAAAACCCTGGAGCCAACGCAGGGAGAAAGGAGAGAGGACAGGAGAAGGAAGAGAGAGAAATAGGAAGGAGAAAAAAGAGGGGAGCCCCAACCTTGTGGCACCACTGCCGCCACTGCCATTGCCATTGAGGATGAGAGGTAGGAGCGCAACGGGAGGGCAAGGACACATGACTGAGCCCAGGTCCGACCTGAGTCTACTCCATGGCAGCTAGCACTCCAAGAGAGCAGGCTGGGGCCCAGAGGAAGGCTGCGTGACAGAGGAGAGCACAGAAGAGAAGATATTACTTCGTAATATATTTTTTAAAAATAATGTTTTTAAAATAACTTCTTTTTCTCTTTTCAAAAAAAAAAAGGGGGGGTCCCCAGATTCATTGAAAAAAATCCGGTAACCTTAATCTAGTTCTCACAGCAGAAACTTCCTCTGCAACTTCCAGCTGCAACAAAACATGTCTCTCCTGCTTTGGTCTCTACAGGTTCAACAGGGTTGCAACCTTCCAACAGTTTGACCTCACGCCCAAAGGTGCTGTCAACAGAGACAGACGGATGGCAACCAACTGCAACACCCTCTATGCGGGGCAAAGCTCAGGATCTGGGTGCATCAATGGATTATCAGTCCAGCAAAAAGTTCTGTCGTAGCTCCAGGGTGGACCACGTAGTGCTGGGCATGCAGAGCCTCTCACACCGAGAAGGTAAACACGAGCTTTCCCCATCTGCTTTGAAAAAGGTCCAATCATGACTTTGTAACTTATCAAGTAGCACTCTATGTGTTGGCAACTAAGAAGATCAGGAGAAAAGAACTGGATAAAATAGCGGTCAGTTGCAAAGGAGATTTGGACATTTAAGTTGGCACATTCTACCTAAGAACCCTCTGCTATTCTATCATATGCAACAAATAATTCCTAGGAGACACGACCGTGGTTTGTTGCATTTGCAGTGCCTGATGTTTTTATGTTTTTATGTGCCTGATGTTTTTATGGTTATTGTTGCTTTTCTTTTTGATCCCCTTTTGAATGATGCCATGGCCTTTGGCTAGTGCAATAAAGTTTATGATGATGATGACATCCAAGCAAGAGGTGATGGGGGGAAAGCCTCTCTTTTTCTGGCTGTGCCCCCCTGAGGATTTCCTGCCAGAACCCTGGACAGTCCTGGGCCTGCTGGACAGACCTGCTACATGGCAGCTTCTTCTGCTTCCTTAGTCCATCTAGTCAACCATCCTGCACAGGGCCGGATTTTGGTTTGATGAGGCCCTCAGCTCCTGAAGGTAATGGGGCTCTTTCTATGTCCAGCTGTCCTTTGTCCACAACAAACTGTCACCGTCTTTTGTGTTGAATATATGTTATATGGTAATTGATGGACCTCATAGGTATCTCAAGCCATTTGACACTGTTGCTGTATGTAGGTTTTATTTTATTTGTTTTTTATCTTATATTTTGGAAATGTACCTCCAGGTTTTTTCCCCCTTTACATTTTTATGGGGGTCCCCCAAGAGAGTGGGGCCCTAAGCTAGAGCTTGTTTAGCTTATACATAAATCCGGCACTGATCCTGCATCCCAGATGCTTCCAGGAAACCTGCAAGCAGACCGTGAAGGCAACTCCCCCCTTAAGAACATAAGAAGGGCCAGTGGCCCACTGAGTCCAGAAGCCTACTTTCACCATGGCTGAACAGTTGCCTGTGAGAAGCCAGCAAGCAGGATCCAAGCCCCAGAGCCTTTTCCTTTCCTGTGGTTTCCAGTGACTGGCATTCAGTTTGGGATGTAATCCACTGAGAGCAGTCAAATACAACATTCCTTGTTTAGGAAAACAGTGGACATGCAAGGGGATGTTTGGTCTAGGCTGTCAAAAACATTCCTGTTTCCTCCTTTTGCATGTGATAGAAGGTGGACGTGACCTTACCTGTCCAGGTAACAAAAGGACGAGTCACACAGCACACCTCCCTCTTTTTCACTTCCTTCATCATTTGACTAGCTTCTAGTTAGGACTGCTCTGCTAGCTCTTAGCTAGCAGAAGCACTGGGAATATCCCCCCATATGGGGTAGATCCACATGTACATATTTGTAACTAAGTCTGCCTCGGGATCCAGCTGTGCACTGATGTAAGTAAACTTATTTTATTAACTTTGAATAAGATTGTGGCGTCTTTATTCTTTTAAGAGGGATTCAAGGCAACTTACCAGGAACGTACATTTCAATCTGAGACAGACTGAATCGTATAATAGTAAGAGGCTTACAGTGGGTGGCACTGTGGTGTAAACCACTGAGCCTTGAGCTTGCCGATCAGAAGTTCAGTGGTTTGAATCCCCATGACAGGGTGAGCTCCCATTGCTCTGTCCCTGCTCCTGCCAACCTAGCAGTTCGAAAGCACGTCAAAGTGCAAGTAGATAAATAGGTACCATTCCAGTGGGAAGGTAAATGGCATTTCCGTGCGCTGCTCTGGTTTCGCCAGAAGCGGCTTAGTCATGCTGGCCACATGAACTGGAAGAACTGTCTGCGGACAAACGCTGGCTCCCTCAGCCAGTAAAGCGAGATGAGCGCTGCAACCCCAGAGTCATTTGCAACTGGACTTAACTGTCAGGGGTCCTTTACCTTTACCTTTAAGAGGCTTACACAAGCCTGCAACCAGCTGTCTGCTGTGCATGTAAAAAGGGGGGGTGTAAACTCTGCTAAGTAAGGAAACTTGTTGGCACAAGTTAGGAAGGATATTAATAAATAATATATCCTCTCCTGACACCCTGAACATTCCCACATTCCCACATTCCCACATTCAGAAGTGTTAGGGAAAAGATCTAGGTGTGAGGCTGCCCAGTCCCCCAGCTGGTCGGGCAGAGCCTGCGGGTCCCTGCAGAATAAAGGAAGGATTCCAGCCACCAACCGGAACAAATAGCTGTAGACCAAAGTTTATTGCGCAATAGGTTCAAAGAGCAAATTTGAACCCCAAGGATGGGGTGACAATGACTTTTAAAACTTTCCCACCATATCCCAGAATACAGTTCGTACAGCATCATTGCTACATCACTGACATGTCACAAAAGGGGAGGGGTTAACCTTGGCAAACATGTCCAGACAAGTCCTTGGTACAAGATTAGCATAGACAAATATGTCTTAAGTGCCCACCACCCAAAAGTACAATAGAAGTTCCTTTGCATGTCTGGAGCGTGAGGCGAGTCAGATGGTGAGATTTGGCTTCCTTTGGCTAACAATGAGCCCAGCAATTGTCACCTCTGGACACTTCCTGGAGTCTTTTTTCAAGGGGAAAATGGCTTTGGAATGGAGGAAACTGGGAAAGGAGATGATTTTATATTAATTTTTAAGCTAGGTAACTTCCCTGAGCTGTCAAGTTGAAAGGATACATTCAGGCATAATATTTGTAATATTTAAGTTTAAAGATGTGCCCCCCCCCCGGGTAATTTCCGTAACAAGAAGCAATGCCACCTCCAACTGTGGGGGCAGAACAGAGCTGTCCTGGCTAATAGTCTTCTCCTCCATGGATGCGTCCAGTCCTCATTTAAAGTCCTCTGGGTTGGTGACCATTCCTGCCTCCTGTAGGAGCTAGGGCCAGAGTTTGACCATGCATTGCATGGAGGGCTTTCTTCGTTGTGTGTCCCCGAGTTCTCATGTCATGAGAGGGAGAGATGCTTCCCCCTCTGCTTTCTCCTTGCCATGTGCAATTCAGGAAGTCTCTCTCGTGTTTCCTCTTCCTCGCCTTTACTCTAAGCCGAAAGGTCCCAAAGCCTGCAACCTTTCCTCATAGGGCAGTCGCTCCATTCCCTTCATCCTTTGAATTGCCCTTTTCTGAACCTTTCGAAACTCTACAATATCCTTTTTCATGTGAGGTGACCAGAGCCGGGCGCAATATATGCCAACCACGTTTGCAGCAGTGTATCTATAAGCTGCATTCAGGAGGACTCCAGACAAAAGCAGCTCAGAGTCCAGGCACATTTAAATTTAAGCAAGTGCTTTTTCTGGCTGTTTTTGGGTTTGCATTTCAAAAGAGGGTGCTGGGGACGATGATAGCAGACCATTCAAAGCCTCCCTCCATCTGAAAGCACCAGGCAGCCTCAGAGGAGGAGTCTGCTTTCTCAGAGTCCTGATTGGGGTTTTGCTTAATGCCATGGTCTCTGAGAGCTACAAACCATAAGTCCAGATTTGCAACATAATCAGGCAAAGAACTGTAAACAGGAAACTCTCCCAATTTTCATGCTGAAGCTCTTCAGCGAGACTTGGGAAATATCCAGGCCAGGAAACAACAACAAAAGTATTTTCCTTGTCAGCTCCTTGCAGAAAATGTGGTGAAACAAGCATTTGTGTCAGGTTCGTTGTTCTGTGGATTGTCGAAAGCCCCAGTGCAAAGAGAATTCAAATATTAACTCAGACAAGGAGTGGGTGCATTGCCAATATGGGAAGTGGGTGGGAAGGAGAGATTTGCCCAACAAACACAGATTCCTCTGGGTTCTCCCTTGCAGTCTCTGTTTAGGAAGGTCACTGCAACCTTCAAACCTCTTTGGTGCATTTGTAAATAAGGTATAATGAAGCTCACAGAACAAGGATGAACTCTGTGTGTGTGTGTGTGTGTGTGTGTGTGTGCGCGCGCGCGTGCGTGCGTGTGTGTGTGTTGTGTTGCAAGATACAGCCTCACACCTCTCCTGGCTGCATTTAGGTCACAACCAGGAGAGAGTTGGGGGTGGGGGTGGGGATTCTGAAATGCCTAACTGGGGATGCAACAGCATTTTGTAAACAAATTACTTAATATTTCCTATATCCCCCTTTCTCTCCAATACACTTCCTTTTACATATTAACAATTCTCTTTCTCAGGTTTGTGAAGAGTGTGTTCTGTGAGTAAGCTTCTGGTGCTAAATAGTTTGCAAGCTGGGTAACATAGTCTTTTGCAATTTTGTATGCATTTAACCCAATACAGTGGTATCTCGGGTTAAGTACTTAATTCGTCTGAGGGTCATGCCTAGTGTTTGTGGGATGTGATATCTAAGTATCAGTCAAGTACTGTATAGTGGTACCTCAAGTTAAGAACTTAATTCGTTCTGGAGGTCCGTACTTAACCTGAAACTGTTCTTAACCTGAAGCACCACTTGGGGGTCTAATGGGGTCTCCTGCTGCTGTCGCGCCGCCGGAGCATGATTTCTGTTCTCATCCTGAAGCAAAGTTCTTAACCTGAAGCACTATTTCTGGGTTAATGGAGTCTGTAACCTGAAGCATATGTAACCTGAAGCGTATGTAACCAGAAGTACCACTGTATACACATTTTGCCTGCTTCTTGGGAGAAAAACAATGACAAACTAGACAAACAATGTCTAGACAGCATTTTAAAAAGCAGAGACATCACCTTGCCGACAAAGGTCCGTATAGTTCAAGCTATGGTTTTCCCAGTAGTGATGTATGGAAGTGAGAGCTGGACCATCAAGAAGGCTGATCGCCGAAGAATTGATGCTTTTGAATTCTGGTGCTGGAGGAGACTCTTGAGAGTCCCATGGACTGCAAGAAGATCCAACCTCTCCATTCTGAAGCAAATCAGCCCTGAGTGCTCACTGGAAGGACGGATCCTGAAGCTGAGGCTCCAAGACTTTGGCCATGTCATGAGAAGAGAAGTCTCCCTGGAAAAGACCCTGATGTTGGGAAAGATGGAGGGCACAAGGAGAAGGGGACGGCAGAGGACGAGATGGTGGGACAGTGTTCTCAAAGCTACCAGCATGAGTTTGACCAAACTGTGAGAGGCAGTGGAAGACAGGAGTGCCTGGCGTGCTCTGGTCCAGGGGGGCAAGAAGAGTCGGACACGACTAAACAACAACAACACCACATTTTGCAAGGCTGTTTCCCTTAAAATGATGCTTTTCGATATATTATGTGCTGTTTTAAGAAAGAAATGCATTTTTATGCATGGTTCACCCCAGTGTGTGCATTTTGGTATGCTTTACTTGACTGGAGAATTGCACTGTATAATTAGAAGTGCAAAGGGCATCTTTGATTTTTGTGTTGTTTTGGAAACTGCAACTTGGGTGGATTCACATGCAAACGGAATCCAATTCCTCCCCATCTCTATTGACCCTTGATGGTGGTGGCCCCCTCAAAGTCTCTGTGGTTGAACAGGGACCCCAAAGCAGGGAAGAAGCACCACCCCCTTATTTCACGGCAGGGATCTCCTTCCCTGGGGCACCTGAGTGAGAGGGTTGAAGATAATCCCATCTGCACCTCCAATATTTTCTTATCCAGATGGGTAGGCCATCCATCATCACATCAACATGATCCCAGGGCAGTTTCCAGCAAGACCTCAAAATACAACAAGCAGAAAGCAAAAACAAAAATAATAGCAATCCAGTTAACAAAGCATCAGCAAGGAAACAGCACAAGGCCAAAACAGTCACTGGTGTTTGATTCCAAAATCCCAGAAAAATAAAATTGTTCTTTTAACTCTCAGTGGAAACTTTTCAGAATCTCCACTGGCTGGGCTTCAAGGGGGAAGGGGAATCCGGAGTTGGGGGAACACAGCAGAGGAGACCTTCTCACAGATATGTGACCATAAGGCTGAGGTTTTCAACCTTTTTGAGCCCACAGCTAGCTCCCTTGACCAACTACATTTTTTCTGCAGCTCCCCTGTGGGGCTCAGGAGCCCAGTTATGTCACCCCTTCCTGCAGAAATGGCAGCCTCTCACCCTTTTTCGAACACCCTCCCTTGGGGAGTGTTCCCTCAGCCTTCTCTCCCCTCTCCTTGGAAGTCCACTGGGCAGCTTCTGCCACCGTCCCTGGTCTCTGAGCCCCCACCCCAAAGAGAGGTGCCTCTCAGAGGCACCATTCGCCTGCAGCCAGGACTGCTGCGATAAACAGCTGTGCAAGCTATAGGTTGGTAGCTGGGTTGGTCTGCCATAGTTGAAACAAAATTAAAAAATTCCTTCCAGTAGCACCTTGTTGTTGTTGTTTAGCCATTTAGTCATGTCAAACTCTTTGTGACCCCCTGGACCAGAGCACGCCAGGCACTCCTGTCTTCCACTGCCTCCTACAGTTTGGTCAAACTCATGCTGATAGCTTCGAGAACACTGTCCCACCATCTCGTCCTCTGTTGTCCCCTTCTCCTTGTGCCCTCCATGTTTCCCAATATCAGGGTCTTTTCCAGGGAGTCTTCTCTTCTCATGAGTTGGCCAAAGTCTTGGAGCCTCAGCTTCAGGATCTGTCCTTCCAGTGAGCACTCTGGGCTGATTTCCTTAAGAATGGATAGGTTTGATTTTCTTGCAGTCCATGGGACTCTCAAGAGTCTCCTCCAGCACCAGAATTCAAAAGCATCAATTCTTCGATGATCAGTAGCACCCTAAAGACCAACTAAGTTTGTTATTTGTATGAGCTTTCGTGTGCATGCACACTTCTTCAGCTGTGCAAGCCTTTGGGAAGCAGACATGAGAGGGTTTCAGAGGAGGGAGAGAAGGAAAGAAGGACAGAAAATATTGTTGCCCGCAGCACCTCTGACCATCATTCAAGGCAGCCCAGGGCGCCATGGCACACGGGTTGAAAACCACTGGCGTATGGGATGACCAGAAGGGATGGCAAGAAGGTTGGCCATTAAGTCTAGGGTGGATTATATGGGAGAAGCAGATTGCAGGCCTCTGAATCTCAGCTACTGAGGATGATGGGTGAGAGAGGGGAATTGCAGTTATGCAATAGGATACTTCCCGGTGTCCTTGCAATTATGTGTGGCATGGAGAAAGTGGAAAGAGAAAAGGTTTTCTCTTCTCTCATGACACTAGAACTCCTGGGCATCCAACGAAGCTGAGTGTTGGGAGATTCAGGATGGACGAAATAAATAACTTCTTCAAGCAGTGCAAAGTTAAGCAGGAGGCAGGGCTGGCCTTAAAAGAGGATGGAGGAAAGTCGTGGAGGGGAGGGCTACGGTTCCTAGCCAGGATGGCTCTGTTCTGCCTCCACAATTGAAAGAAGCGGTGCTTCTGGGTACCACTTGCTGGAAGCAACAGAAGGGGGGTGTTACCCTTGTGCTTGGACCTTGCTTGCAGGATTCCCATGGGAGGATCTGCTTGGCCACCTTGAGAAGAAGATGCTAGACCCAATGGGTCATTCATGGGCCTGATCCAGACAGGTTCTTCTTATAGTCTTGGAGCAAAGGCAACTTCTTTGTCATTCTTAAACACCCAAGGAATACTTAGGAAAGCTTGGGTGGCCTCTGCTCAGTAGGCTGGCTCTGGGAGAAGAAGAGGAAGAAGAGGAAGAAGTTGGCTGATCCTTCAGATGCAAGAGGAAGCATCCCTATAAATAAACAACTCTGCTGCTTTCTCCTGCCAAAGAGCTGCCTTCAAATTGGGCTTTGGGGGTGATTTGCGCCAGGGAACTAATCTGTTTTTCTCATCTCCTCTGCCCTCCCATCAGGCATTGAGATCCTGGGTGTGGATAAAGGTGCCTTTTGAAAAGAGTTTCTCTTTCCCTTGCAGGATTTTCTCATCTCTCCCTGGCACCATTTTTATCGCTCTTTCTGAAGAAGTGTTTAATTTGCCTCTTTTAAGTTTCCTTTCCTCTAATCTGGGGGCCCTCTGCATCTCCCTGACTTGTCAGATCTCCTTTGTTAGCCTGCAGTTTTTCTTATCTTGCTCGCTTTCTCTTTCCCTCCCTCCCTCCCTCCACTCACAATCTCAGTTATTATTTTTTCGGCCGGGCTTTGGGCGGGGGGGAGAGGGGAAAAATGATTTCTGGATTTGCAGAGGCAAGTTATGAGATGGGTGCAGGGTGGTGGAGGACTGAAAAGGAAGAAGAGATATTGCAGATAGCGAAGGTGACTAGCCTTCTCTTGGAGGGCCTCTTGGAAACTTTCACCAGTCCAAAAGCTCCTGCATTGTGGGGGGCTGGACTAGATGACCCTCAGGGTCCCTTCAAACTCTACAATCCCCTGATTGTATGAAAAGCCTCGGATGCAAGAGGGAAGCTGAGGGAGGGTCCCATAATTTTAGGGGGGGCGTGTGGTCCCCACATGTAGGAGGCCTCTCCCAGGTTCATTTCTGGGTGCTGTAGGTCAAAAGCATCTCTCCAGCAATGTTCAGAGGCAGGTTGCCTGTGACCCTGGAAGAAGCACACAAAGCTATAATGGCTGGGGGAGTGGGGGTGGCTGCAATGATCTGGAAATCAAGCCTTATGAGGAATGGTTGAAAGAGCTGGGTATGTTTAGCCTGGAAAAGAGGAGGCCTACTGAAATTCCTGCATTGCCAGGGGGTAGACTAGACTAGGCTTGGGGTCCCTTCCAACTCTACAGTTATATGATTCTGTAGTAGTAGTACTAGTAGTAGTAGCAGCAGTAATTTATTATTTGTACCCCTCCCATCTGGCTGGGTTTTCCCAGCCACTCTGGCGTCTCCCAGCATGATAAAACATCAAAGATTTAAAGCTTCCCTAAACCACGCTGTCTTCAGATGTCTTCTAAAAGTCTGGTAGTTGTTTTTCTCTTTGACATTTGGTGGGAGGGCATTCCACAGGGCAGGCGCCACCACCGAGAAGGCCCTCTGCCTGGTTCCCTGTAGCTTTGCTTCTTGCAGTGAGGGAACCGCCAGAAGACCCTTGGAGATGGACCCAGGTGTCTGGGCAGAATGATGGGGGTGGAGACGCTCCTTCAGGTATACTGGGCAGAAGCTGTTTAGGGCTTTAAAGGTCAGCACCAACACTTTGAATTGTGCTTAGAAAGTTAATGTGAATTTTAACCTGTTTTTAGTGTTTTAACTTCCTATATTCTATTGTTGCCAATTTTTCTTAGTGATGATTTAATTGTTTTATCTTTTGATAAACCTCTTTGTGTTTAGTTTTTCTTTTACAATCAAGATGTAGATTCTTTGTTTCATGATGTAAAAAAAAATAAAAAACCAAGGTATTATTCCCTGAGATTCTTATCCCTCTCTACATCTATGGTGGGGAAGTGTAGGACAGAAGCCGATTTTGCAACCCAGCACATCTGTCCTGCAATCAATGCATTCTGTTCCACATCAATCGTCGCACGCCCTCCGAATCGGAATCCCGCTGGCAGCCTGGAAACCCCCCCCCCCCGCATTTTCCTGCCACGGGGCGGGCGGGGGCGGCCTTGATGCATTTATCATTGCACAAGCTCTTCTGGATCAAAAAGAGAGACGAGCCCCCGAGCAGAGTGGCTTGTCAGCACTGCGGAGGAGCTGATCCCAGCAGCAACTTGGCTATTTCCTGAGCTTTGGATTTCTGCCTTTGTGGGTTTCTGAGCCTGAAGCTGTGAGCCTGGGAAATCCCGTTGATCAAGCCTGGGTACCGCAAAGCACCCCGAAGCATGTTCAGCATCTCTCAGGGTGGATTAGCTGTCCTTCCTGCAAATTGAGCTCTGCATCAACCTCTGTCTCTGCGTCCTCTTCCCTTAAGCACTTGTATTGATCCGAATCCCCAAATCTCTCAAGTGGCAATGGATGGACGGAGAAACCACTCTCTTTTTTTTATCACAAAAGGCAGAATTGCCTCCTCTACAGGCTCTGAAGAACAGCTCTGCCTTCAGATTCAAGATCTGAGGGGAGGAGGGCTAAACCATGGGTAGGCAACCTAAGGCCCGGGGGCCGGGGCCGGCCCAATCGCCTTCTACATCCGGCCTGCGGACGGTCCGGGAATAAGTGTGTTTTTTACATGAGTAGAATGTGTCCTTTTATTTAAAATGCATCTCTGGGTTATTTGTGGGGCCTGCCTGGTGTTTTTACATGAGTGGAATGTGTGCTGTTATTTAAAATGCATTTCTGGGTGATTTGTGGGCCATAGGAATTCATTCATTTCCCCCCAAAAAATATAGTCTGGCCACCCACAAGGTCTGAGGGACAGTGCACTGGCCCCCTGCTGAAAAGGTTTGCTGACCCCTGGGCTAAACCAACTAATAAAGAATGAGAAAAGAAATTATAGAATTGTGGGGTCCCCTAAGGACCATCGAGTCCAACCCCTTGAAATGCAGGAATCACTGCTAAAGAATTCCTGACAGATGGCCATTGAACACTGATTTTACCACAGCACATATACTGCCACGGGGGCTGGGTTAAATCAGCCAGCGAGCCGGATTAGGCCCCCAAAGCAGACTTTGGACATCCCTGGTTTAGGTCATTGGCTGTGATGGCCTGGGATTCGGACTCAGATGCTGAACCTGAGGGATCCCAGCCTGCACAGGAGTCCCCGCCTCCAGAACCAGCTGAGCCGGGGCTGGGGCTTGAGCCTGAAGGGTCCTCACCTGTGCTGGGTCCTCAGGTGCAGGCAGGCACCAGCTGAGCCTGCTCTGGCTCCTGAGGTGATGGAGGACCCATTGCCTGCAGGTGCTCCACTCTCAGCCCCATCAGGGGAAGCTGAGGTTGCCTCTGGGTCTGGTAACCCTCCAGCCTCTCCTGAGCTGCAGAGGCTCAGGGCAGAGAGGCAGAGGGAACTAAGTTCCTGCAAGAGGAGTGCTCACCACAGTGGAAGAGGACTGGAAGAAATTTAAAATATATCTCAAAGACTCTTGTAAAATTGAGGATCGTTAAGATGTCAAGGGGTATGAATTAGAGAATTACAGCTGTAAACAATAATTTTAAGTAAATCTAAAGAGAATTAATAAGGAAATTGATTAAAGGGTTGCTAAAGAATTGTGAAATAAGGATGCAGGGAAAGGGAGGTAAGGGGAAGTCATGTTTTATATGTCTTTGTTCTGTGTTTTGTTTGTTTTGTTTTTGTTGTGATGTGTCAGAAAACTTAATAAAAATTATTATTATTTTTTTTTTAAAAAAAGAGGAGTGCTCACCTCCAGGCCAGGAGAGGCGAGTCACCAGAGGATCAGGGCCGCCCTATGCCTCGGGGCAGATGAAAGCCAGCCAGCCCCAGTCCCAGTTGCAGGAGCAACATTGTTGGTTGCCAGTTCCTGCCTGAACCCTGTCCTGCTTTCCTGCCGGAGCTCCTGACCTGCCCTGGCTCCCTGCTTGCAAACCGGTTCCTGACTTCACCTGACTCCCTGCCCTCACCCAGCTTCAGCTACTACCGACTGCCTCCACATTGCACCTTCGACCATGGACTGGACTTGGACCTCACCTCTTGGGTAACCCATGGGACCAGCACATTGGCACTGCTCATATCTGTGGGATGTGAAACACAGAGGGGATGTCTGGACCAGTCAGTCAGAACTTCCTGTTTCCTCCTGGGCTGGGACAGACTTCCTCTGCATGTGAGCAAAGGTGGGCATGACCTCACCTGGGCAGGTAACAAAATACCTATCTCTCTCTGATGCCAGTCCTTGAAGAAGCAACATCTCCTTAGCCTGAGATGCTTCTAGCCAAGAGAGGACAAAGGAACTATCTCCTTATGGGATAGATTCCAGGTGTATATATTTTGTAACCTAAGCCTGCCTTCTGGGATCCATCTGTGAACAGAATGTGAGTAAACTCTTTTATATACTTTTATGTCTAATCTTTTTAAGAGGGAATAAAGGGGAAATTACCAGGAAACTTATTTTAGAGGCTTAAACAAGCCTGGCAAAGATGTTATCGGCTGTACAGGTTTAAAAAGGTGAATGTTAATCTGCTAAATTGTAGAACTTGTTAAAGCAAGTTGGGAAGAATATAATTTAACAATATATCCTCTCCTGCCTCCCTGAACATTCCCACAAAATCTCCCCCAAATCCTGTGCCTTCCATCTTTCCCAACATCAGGGTCTTTTCCAGGGAGTCTTCTCTTCTCATGAGGTGGCCAAAGCCTCAGCTTCAGGATCTGTCCTTCTGGGTACTGCTTGCAAAAGCCCAGACATTTTGCTGATACCCCAAAATTTCCCCGGCCCCTGTTTCCCCCCTTGGAGTCTCTGGGAAAATCCGGACGTATGGCAACCCAGTGAGCTTCATGGCAGATCTGGATTTGAACCCTGGTGTCCGAGGTCCTAATCCGACCCCCTAACAGTTGCACCCCCACCCCCACCCCCGCTTGGTGTGTCCGCTCCTAACAGATGCGTTGCTGCTGGGGGATCCCTTTTCCGTCTGGGCTGCACCTTCTCCGTGCGCAGTCTGGGGATTCCAGAGGGATCCTGGCGGCGGCTGCGGGGGCTTCAAGCGCAGTGTAGCCCGCAGGCCTGACCGCGGCCGCTGGGATAACGGAGTGGATGCCTCTTATTTCTCCCTGTTGCTGAAAGAAAGATAAATCTTTTCTTCCCTTTAAGCCCGTGGGTTGCAAAGTAAGACGCACATCAGAAGCTGTACTAGCGGTGTGGGAAACGGCTTTTGATCGCCAAAGACGTTCTTCAAAAGACAATATGCTCTTCCCCCCCCCCAGCTGCCGCCTCCCAACACCAACCCCCCCCCCAAATGTTAACTTCGCTGCTGCCAGCATCTGCGGGATTAGAGGGATGAGCCACAGCCATCGGCTCCCCCAGGAGGGGCGCACGGATTTTCCCAGAGCACCTGCCAGGCCCTTTGAAGTAGCTTTCCCTTTTGCTCAGATATCAGAGGCCTGTAAGGGGAGCCTCAGTTTCTGCAGCAAGGATTAGCATCCCAAAGGGGTGCGGGGGGGGGGGAGGCCTGGTGGCGGGAGGACTCGCAAGCACGCACCCCCGCACCCATCCCTGCCAGGCTGCGCAGCGCCCTGACAAGGATTCCCCAGCACAAATGGATGGAGCTGTGCTTTCATGTCCCTTCCAGAGATTTATTTATTCCCCCCCCCCAACAACCCATCCCTGTCTTCAGAGCCGGCCAACCCCGGGGACGTGCGCTCTGCCGATGCAAATATCAGCATAGCAGGCGCAGTTTCGTCTGCCTAGTGCCGGGAGGGTGGGCATTTCTGAAGCGTTCTCCCTCCCCAAAGAGGACACAAATCTGCATGGAATTTGCATATGGATTCTGGGTAGTAACTGAATGGTGCAGGGAGGAGCTACTTCTGAGCAGGTTTCGGGGGCGGTGGGGAGGGCCCTGACCTTCCTTGTCATTTGGATTTCAGAGAACAACATGTTATCTCCCGGTTTTCTGACTGCCTCTTCTGTTACTGCCTCTTCGCGTTGCCTCCGCTGTGCTTTTAAAAAATATATATCCCTCCCCATTTATCTGTCAGCCAGAGAACATTATCCTTCGCCAATGGCCTGTTCCTGCTGGAATTATCCTAATTGTGCAGGGCTCACTTCAAGGTCCTTTAAGACCCACTTCAGTTAGAATGGCGGAGCTCCAAACAAGCCACCTTTGATGGCCAGAAAAGAAACACAACTTTCTAATTATGCAGCTTCATGTGGGCATCTTTTGGCATTTGTCTTTAGCGACAGGAAAACAAAAGCAACCACATGCGGTTGAAGAAATCGTTCTGACTGCAGCTTGGTAGCCCAGCCCAGCTCACACCAGGTGCCTTTGGACTACAACTCCCATAAGCCCTGGTCAGGGATGATGGGAGTGGTAGTTCAACGCTGTTGTTGTTTAGTTGTTTGGTCATGTCTGCCTCTTTGTGACCCCCTGGACCAGAGCACGCCAGGCCCTCCTGTCTTCCACTGCCTCCCACAGTTTGGTCAAACTCATGCTGGTAGCTTCGAGAACACTGTCCCACCATCTCATCCTCTGTTGTCCCCTTCTCCTTGTGCCCTCCATCTTTCCCAACATCAGGGTCTTTTCCAGGGAGTCTTCTCTTCTCATGAGGTGGCCAAAGTCTTGGAGCCTCAGCTTCAGGATCTGTCCTTCCAGTGAGCACTCAGGGCTGATTTCCTTCAGAATGGAGAGGTTGGATCTTCTTGCAGTCCATGGGACTCTCAAGAGTCTCCTCCAGCACCAGAATTCAAAAGCATCAATTCTTCGGCGATCAGCCTTCTTTATGGTCCATAATTCAGCACCATAATTCAAAAGCATCAATTCTTCAGCAATCAGCCTTCCTTATGTAGCCCCGGTAGCTCACCATGTTAGGTACTAGTCTACGAATCCAGATGGTTATTGGTTCTACTCCTGGGAGATCCTGACACTGAACTTCTGGATGGCAGGTTTTTCCCCTTCATGGATCACTGCCTTGCCATGGCGAAGGGGCTTGAATAACTCAGAGAAGCTATGAGCTATGCCGTGCAGGGCCACCCAAGATGAACAGGTCATAGTGGAGAGGTTTGACCAAACGTGATCCACCTGGAGCAGGAACCGGCAAGCCACTCCAGTATCCCTGCCAAGAAAACTCCATGGACAAAGACAACAGGCATATAAAAGTTATGACACTGGAAGGTGAGTTCAACGCTACCTGGATAAAAATGTCTGCTCTGGTGTGAATCTCCTTATGTTCTTAATGTGTTGCTTCCATAACCCACAGCTTCACTGCAATAGAATGACCCTGGGAGCCCCGGTTTGCCTGGCAGGCTCCTTCCTTGCAGTCATCTGCCTTAATGTCAGATATCTTAAAATGAGGAGGAGGAGAGAAGGGAGTCCTGCGTTGTCTCCAAACTTAGCTAATCCACTCAGACCCCACAAGGTTCAGAGAGTTCTGTCCCTGCCTCTTTATTGCCCATATGGTTCCTTGAATAATTCATAGGAAATTATTTAATTGGCAAAATGAATGTCTGTCCCCAAGCCTCTCAGACTTGCAGTTTGAAATAATTTGCTGACTAATTCTTCACTGTCGCCGAGCAAAAGGAGGAGGACAGAGTGCTCTGGATCCGAGCAAAGAGCAAGGATGCCGTGGTGAAGTTGGGAAATCTGGGTGTGCCAAACGTTGGTTCATGCAGGAGTGAGGCATTGTGGGAGAGATAAAATTGTGGCCTTCTGGGGAATGAGTGTTTGGTCTCTTTAAATGTAAAACTCCCTGTCTCTAAAAGTGGGAGGATGAGATGTTATCTGATTTGCAGACCTGGCACAGCTGGGGGCCTGACTGCAGACTGGGTTGTAAAAAGGCACAGGAGGCTATCAAGTAATTTACAATTTAGGAGCCTGATA
Organism: Podarcis erhardii; assembly: GCF_964252035.2. NCBI lineage: Eukaryota > Metazoa > Chordata > Lepidosauria > Squamata > Lacertidae > Podarcis > Podarcis erhardii. Next base: position 100,551,867 of record NC_138509.1, on the reverse strand, counting down.
AGTGTAAGAGCTGTGGGTTAAACCACAGAGCCTATGACTTGCCGATCAGAAGGTCAGCGGTTCGAATCCCCGCGATGGGGTGAGCTTCCGTTGCTCGGTCCCTGCTCCTGCCAACCTAGCAGTTCGAAAGTACGTCAAAGTGCAAGTAGATAAATAGGTACCACTCCGGCAGGAAGGTAAATGGCGTTTCCGTGCGCTGCTTTGGTTCGCCAGAAGCGGCTTTGTCCTGCTGGCCACATGACCCGGAAGCTGCACGCCGGCTCCCTCGGCCAATAAAGCAAGATGAGCGCCGCAACCCCAGAGTCGTCCATGACTGGACCTAATGGTCAGGGATCCCTTTACCTCTACCTAAGTGTAAGAGTGGCCTGGGAACTAAGAAAGAGCCTTTTGATCTTAAGGTCTCTGAGTCTAAACAAAGTTGTAACCTTTAAAGAAACGTGCAACTGTTTGAGTGGCTTGTCTAATAAATTTGGAAAAGGACTTTTTGTCTTTTGTACTCTGTGCCTTTGGTCGGGGAAGCTAAACTGGTGCCTTACCGTACCGGTTGAATTTCTGTCTGCATCATGGTAAAGTGACTCAGGGCTGGGCAAACCCAGTAAATATTGAAGGGGGGGTTTCTCCTCCTTGTACCCAGTGGCGTAGCGTGGGGGGTGCAGGGGGGGCCAGCCGCACCGGGCACAACATCGGGGGTTAGGGTTAGGGGGCGCAAATCCATGGGTTAGAGGGCGCAAATTACTTGCCTTGCCCTGGGTGCTGACAACCCACGCTACGCCACTGCTTGTACCCCATTCGAGGGTGGTCCAGGAAAGGAGGTGGTGGCAGCTTTACCGTTTGGCTTGTGATTTGCAGCAACTAGCGATCTCTCCCCTCTCCTGGCCAAGTCCTGCCGGTGTCTAGGAGGAAGGGTCAGGGGGTTGGATAGTCCCGCTCACTACAGATGCCCCCAGCAACTTGATGCAGGGCATTGAACGAGACTTGTTGCCTTTTGGGCCTGGAAATTCTCTGCAAACAGAGCAACCATCTTCTGTTTTATTGGCAAGCAAGTGAGGGGAGGAGGCCGGACTCAGGTGGACCAAGCTGCCGGCCACAGCGCTATGCTCTGCCTCCACAGCCTGAAGCTGCAAAGTGTAATTCTATAACATTTAGGAGACATCTGAAGGCAGCCGTGTCTAGGGAAGCTTTTCGAGGTTTAATGTTTTTATATATGCTGGAAGCTGCCCAGGGTGGCTGTGGCAACCCAGTCAGCTGGGCGGGATACAAATAAAATAGTAATAGTAATAGTAATCATCATCATCATCTGATGATGGTACATGCTTTTTTCTCAGTCCAGGCTTGAAATAGAGCTGTGGGGTTGTATCTAAAGCTGTGTGAGTCCCTGTGGCCTGTCTGTCTGTCTGTCTGTCTGTACACACAAACAAACAAGCAAACAAAAAAAGCAGGCTTTTCCTTTCTTCACTCCCTCCACCCACCCACCCACCTACCTAATCTGCTTCCCCAACCCCCTGGGAGCATTTATTCATTTGTTTGTTTGTTTATTAATTTATAATATGTATTAAATTTGCATACCGCCCTTCATTTGTTGATCTCAGGGCAATTCACAGCATAAAAATACAAGATAAAAACACATTGTGAAAACAAGAAAACAGCAAAACAAAGCAATAGCCAATAAGCCTTGTCCCACCATGAAATTTTATTTTGAAAAATTATGCACCACTTGATTATAGAAAAATAACAACCTCAAAGCAGTTTTCAAAGAGAAAAAACTATAAAATTATTAAGACAAATCTAGAACAGTTTAAAATCCACAGCAATTAACCTGCTAAGACGTCTAAGCATCTGGACAGACTTATCTAAGCAAAGCTTTTTGCAGGGAAGGCACCTGCTCGGTGTCAAGAGGCAGGGAGTTCCACGGGGTAGGTGCTGCCACACTGAACAATCAAGTTCTTACAAATGTGGAGCGGGCCTTACGTGGCACCTGGAATAATGCTAATTTTGCCAATCAAAGCGGCTGAGTGGGCGCCCGTGGGGTAAGGCGATCTCGTAGATAAACTGGTCCCAAGTTCTTAAGGGCTTAAGCACCTTGAACTTGGCCAGGCAGCAAATGGGCAACCAGATCTCTGGGCACAGGCATTCTATGTGGTCAAGGCCTCCCTCCTGTCAGCGACTGCCCTGCAGCATCATGTTGCAGGGAGGTGGGAATTTTCCAGTGTGCAAGCAGAGGTCTGTTGCACGAACAGAACGGCAACACTGTGGGAATGTTCAGGGAGGCAGGAGAGGATATATTGTTTATTAATATCCTTCCTAACTTGCGCTAGAAAGTTCCTTTACTTAGTAGAGTTTCACATTCACCTTCTTAAACGCACAGCGAGTAGCTGGTTGCAGGCTCGTGTGAGCCTCTCACTATCAGGTTCCTGGTAAGGTCCCTTATATCTCTCTTAAAAGAATAAACACACCACAATCTTGTTTAAAGTATATAAAAGTAGTTTACTCACATTTTGTTCACAGTTGGATCCCTGAAGGCAGACTACAGTGGCGATCACTGGTGTAGTGGTGAAGCCAGTGTGGTGTAGTGGTTAAGAGCGGTAGTCTCGTAATCTGGTGAACCGGGTTCACTTCCCCTCCACATGCAGCTGCTGGGTGCCCTTGGGCCAGTCCCACTTCTCTGAAGTCTCTCAGCCCCACTCACCTCACAGAGTGTTTGTTGTGGGGGAGGAAGGGAAAGAAGAAGAGTTTGGATTTGATATCCCGCCTTTCACTCCCCTTCAGGAGTCTCAAAGCGGCTAGCATTCTCCTTTCCCTTCCTCCCCCACAACAAACACTCTGTGAGGTGAGTGGGGCTGAGAGACTTCAGAGAAGTGGGACTGGCCCAAGGTCACCCAGCAGCTGCAGGTGGAGGAGTGGAGACGCGAACCCGGTTCACCAGATTACGAGTCTATCGCTTTTTTTTTTTTAATATAGATTTTTATTGTTAAAATAATTCAACATTAATACACATACAAACATACATTTCATACAACATACCTACATACATACAACATACCTACAACATACCTACACTCAATCCCACAGATAATTCCCATCACCATCCACCACGAGTCTATCGCTCTTAACCACTACACCACGCTGGCTCTCAGGTCTACTGGTATATTCAGGTATAAAGTGGATAGGGGAAAAGTTTCCTCCCTCTCTTGTAGCACTAGAACTCCAGGACACAAAGTGAAGCTGAAAGTGGGACGATTCGGGGCAGACAGAAAAAAGCATTTCTCCACACAGCATGCAATGGAACTATGGAACTCCCTGCCACAAGGGGTAATGGTGGCCAACAACCTAGATGGTTGTAAAAGAGAATTAGACAAATTCATGGAGGGCTATAAGTAGCTCCTAGCTTCAGAACCCCAGTTGCTGGAAACCAGGGGAGGGGAGGGGGACGCTTGGGTCTTGCTTGTGGGTTTGCCTTTGGGGCCTCTGGCTGACCTCTGTGAGAACAGGATGGGGGACTAGACTCCTTTGGCCCCATCCAGCAGGCTTTCCTTGTGAATCTAAGCCTCCCTTTCCCTTCCTGCTTGTTTCCTGCTCGCTATCCCCACATCTCTTTCTGGGAAGGCGGCACTCAGTGCCTGTGGGGGCTTCACACACACACACGAACGATAAATAAATTTTTATTAAGATTTTAAAGGTTACAGAAAAAAATGAAAAGAAAACAATCAAAGAAGAAAAAGAAAAAAACAATGCATATAAGAAAACATCATCAAAAAACAGAAAAAAGAAATAAAAAACAAGTCAAACCTTTAACTCACTTACTTACATTCACTTATTTCCTTGACTTCCTCACGCCTCCAATTTTTGTATTCTAATTCAATTAGATATTCCAGCAAATCCTTCCAACTTTGTTTTTATCCTAACAATTTATCTTAACATACTATAATTTTACCTTCTCTCTTTCACCAATTCATTTTTACTTAATCCTTTATGTCTTTTCTGCTAAAACCACATAATTTTCTTTTCCCAACATCTTTCTAACAATCCTTAATTTTGCAATATTTTTGAAGATAAACTTTACATTTTTTCCAATCTTCTTCCACCACCTCTTCTCCTTGGTCCCGGATTCTGCCAGTCATCTCAGCCAGTTCCATCACACACACACACACACACACACGAACGATAGAGCAATATATGCTTGTTGTCACTCTGCTGCACGCTTCTCTAAGCGGCAGTAATGCCTCCTTTAAGAACAGTGTTTTCCCTCCGCGGGACTTCCTATGGAGAAGCGTCCCCATCTCATTATCCGGCGGGGGGAGCGCGCCAGGGATCTGCGCTCAGCACAGGTTGCGTTATTAAGAGGCTCAGCGCCCGGCTGGGAGAAAGGAGGGCCAAGAAGGAGAGGGAAGAAGAAGAGGGAGCCTTGCCCTGCCGCATGCATTAGGGAGGGGGGAAGAGGGGACAACAGCAGAGTCGGGATTTCAAGCTGTGTTTTTTGGGGTGGGGTGTGGATTCAGCTCTGGCCCTGCCACTAGGCGGAAGGAGGCAGGCGCCTCAGGCGGAAGGTGCTGTGAGGTGGGCAATAATCGGAGCCGTTGCTGTTGTTGTTGTTGTTGTTGTTGTTGTTGTTAATCAAATTTATACACTGCCCTTCATCTGGAGATCACAGGGTTACCCAGAGCGCAAAAACACAAAAGCAGATGACATAATTACAAACAAAACAGTAACACGCACACACAAACCATTGTTTAGGGAAGTTTTGAATGTTTTATGTTTTATCGCTTTATTATTATTCTGTTGGGAGCCACCCAGAGTAGCCGGGGTAACCCAGCCAGATGTCTGGGGTATAAATATTATTATTATTATTATTAAAGATTGGGAGGCCTAGGAGAAGAGGAAAGTCTCTACCCCCATTGTTCTGCCCATACACTGAGGTCCAGCGCCAAGGGCCTTCTGGCGGTTCCCTCACTGCAATAATTGAGGTTACAGGGAACCAGGCAGAGGGCCTTCTCAGTGGTGGCACCCACCCTTGGAAGGATATAATTAGCTGGGATGTCATGTTAGTCGCTTTGAGACTAGTGATGGTAGTGATAAAGTGGGATATCAAATCCAAACTCCTCCTCTTCTAAACCACTGAGCCTCTTGGGCTTGCTGATCAGAAGGTTGGCGGTTCAAATCTCCACAACAGGGTGAGCTCCAGTTGCTCTGTCCCAGCTCCTGCCAACCTAGCAAATCAAAAGCACGCCAGTGCAAGTAGATGAATAGGTACTGCTGTGGAAGGTAGGTAAAACGGCATCTCTGTGTGCTCTGGCTTCTGTCACGGTGTCCCATTGTGCCAGAAGCAGTTCAGTCCTGCTGGCCACATGACCTGGAAAGCTGTCTGTGGACAAACGCCGGCTCCCTTGGCCTGAAAGCGGGATGAGCGCCACAACGCCATAGTTGCCTTTGACTGGACTTAACCATCCAGGTGTCCTTTACCTTTTTACCTTTTACCTTGCCCAGCAAGAAAGGGGCTCAAGAAATATCATATACAGTGTTACTTCTGGTTGCGAACAGGATCCGTTCCAGAGCCCCGTTCGCAACATGAGCAGAACGCAATCCGCATCCGCGCATCTGCATGTGCGCGGGTTGCGATTCGCTGCTTCTGAGCATGAAATCATTTTGAGCATCTACGCAAGCAGTGAAACCCAGAAGTAACCCTTTCCGGTACTTCCGGGTCCCCGTGGGACACAACCTGAAAAGATTTAACCTGAAGCAAATGTAACAAGAGGTATGACTATGTTGTGGCTAAGGTCAAGTGAATACGGCTTTGGGAATTGGCAGTGGGAGTTTGCTGGATAAAAAGGGAGAAGTCCTGGGCACAAACCTGAACTCCTAGAGATTCTGTTCAGCCCCAGCTCCTTGGCTCTCCTCCAGGCTGTTACCTTGGCCAGACAGCAGCCGAACTCCTGCATGGCTTGTCCTGAGTCCGATGACAAGGAGAAACAGAGCTGGGCGTCTTCAGCATACCAATGGACATGCAGCTGAATGTTGAAAGATTCAAGCAGAGAAATAATGGGCTTCTTCATGCAGCCTATAATTAAACGGTGGAACTCTCTGCTGCAGGAGGCGACAAATGAGGATGGCTTTCAGTTCTCCCACTGGTGGAATTTACTGCCTCTGACAGGGACTTTAAATAAAGCATTGCTACATAACGCTTTCAAAGTTTAAAGTTTCAATGTTCCATTAAAACAACAGCAACAATGGAAGACAACCTACCGGTAACTTGAAAAAATACTTTTATTCCTTGTTTCCTCCATTATCCCATAATTTCCTCTAATGGTTGGAGTGATGGACTAGGACCTGGGTGACGTTGGGTCAATTGCCACACCTCAGCCTAAACTACCTCGCAGGGTTGTTGTGGAGATTAAATGAGGATGGAGAGAACCATGTAGGCCACCTTGAGCTCCTTGGATAAAAATCAATTTTAATTAATTGGGGGGGGGGGAGTTGGGCAGAGGCGATTTGATGTTAGTTGCTGCTCTGTCCCTCACAGAATCATCAACTCATTAAGTTCAAAGTTCCCAAAAACTGGGGGGGGGGGGTATATCCTACAGTTATTGCAATTTTGATCTCAAGGAGGTGATAATATCCAAAGGAAAAGTTTGAGATTTGAGAACAAGCGAGGATTCTGCTTTGATTTTGCTGGCTTTGCATTGGGGAGCTGGGAGAGAGCTTTACCTGCCACCTCGTGGCTAGGCTGAGAATTGCCACCACCTCTCTTGGCAAATATCAGTGGATTTCATCTAGATTCAGGTAGGTAGCTGTGTTGGTCTGACACAGTCGAATAAAATTAAAAAATTGTCTAGTAGCACCTTAGAGACCAACTAAGTTTGTTCTGGGTATAAGCTTTCATGTGCATGAAAGCTTATACCCAGAACAAACTTAAAGGGAAAGGGACCCATGACCGTTAGGTCCAGTCGTGGCCGACTCTGGGGTTGCGGCGCTCATCTCGCTTTATTGGCCGAGGGAGCCAGCGTACAGCTTCCGGGTCATGTGGCCAGCATGACTAAGCCGCATGTGGCGAACCAGAGCAGCGCACGGAAACGCCCTTTACCTTCCCGCCTAAGCAGTACCAATTTATCTATTTGCACTTGGACGTGCTTTTGAACTGCTAGGTTGGCAGGAGCAGGGACTGAGCAATGGGAGTTCACCCCGTCGCGGGGATTCGAACTGCCGACTTTCTGATCCGCAAGTCCTAGGCTCTGTGGTTTAACCCACAGCGCCACCCGCGTCCCAGAACAAACTTAGTTGGCCTCTAATGTGCTCCTGGACGTTTCAACTTGATTTTATCTGTTCCTCTAATATCTAACAAAAAAGTCAGATGGGAACAGTCCTTCCTTCCTTCCTTCCTTCCTTCCTTCCTTCCTTCCTTCCTTCCTTCCTTCCTTCCTGTTTAATGCATGCTCGATCTGATTTGTTTGCAGAGAGAGTTAGATAACACTGACTATTTAATTGGGCATGCATCTTAATGTTTTTGTGGGGAGGTGAGATGGCCTTGCATCAAGCACATGTCACCCGACACTCTCCTGGACATTTTCCTTATCCCAAAAAGTGACTTGGATTCACAAGAGCTCTGAACCAGCTTTGATTGTGCAGCCTGGGTTTGCAGGGATGTGATTGAGCCCCACCAGAAAGGAGTGGGGTCTTGAATCCTAAAACTATGGAGATAGGAAGCACAAAGCCACCCATTGACACCCCCAAACCACCCAAGTTTAACTCTTTAAAAGCTTATCTGGTACGTGGCAGCAGTCGGTGCTTAGAAAGCATGAAGCAAGCAGACCTGAGCCTGAAGTCTAGCTTTAAACATGGGACAAAAGGGGCGATGTGTTTTTATCTTCCTATTTTTATTGTTTTCGCATGTTGAAATCCATCCAAGTAGAGCAAAACAAAGAAAACCACCCTCCCCTGGAGATGTTTTAACCTTTTTCTCGCTGCTAAATTTAATATATTGTTTCACTTTCTTTTGTAATTGTTTTTATTTCATTTTCTGATGTATATGAAACAGAGAGAACAGCTATAACAACATATGAAAGCTTAAAAAGACGAAAAACAAGACTGTAAAATAGGCACATAGAATAAATACAGCTGCATGCGGGTTAATAAAATAACATCTGATTATCATGTCCAGTTCCAGATTTTCCAGGCTTGTGATGAAGGTTGTATTGAAAATGATGGTTCTGTCACAGATGTAATTCACACCCCAATGCTTTTAACTCTTTTTATTGATCACTTTGATATTTCTCACAAACCACGTACAGGTTTCCTACAATATGAACTTTGTTAAGCACATTTGGTGAAATAAATAAAGATCAGCTGTCAGATGGGATTTCTATCACTCTGGGCAGGTTGGCACATTTTCATCCCTGCATCCGGGTTCTGCGGGCAATTTTTTGCTTTTGCATTGGGTTATTTACCAAGCACTAAGACTTTATGTCTCTAACTCGGACTGTCCAGGGTGGAGACAGCTGGCAGCGGTGCCAGGATCTCTTCCAGAGACCTCCTTTGTATGCATGGACAGTACATACATATTGCAGCCCTCAGCTGCCATGAAGGAAGTCTTCCCGGCAGCAATTTCAAAGAGATTACCCTGACGGCACTAATGAAACACAAGTCAAGAGTGTGCATAAGGAGATCGGGAAATGGTAAGTGGTCTGACATCAACATGCCAAAATTCATTTCTAGAAGTATTCTGCTCTGAATCACATTTTTTTTTTGGGGGGGGGAGATCCCTGCTACTGCCAACCTAGCAGTTCGAAAGCACGTCAAAGTTCAAGTAGATAAATAGGTACCGCTCTGGCGGGAAGGTAAACGGCAATTCCATGCGCTACTCTGGTTTGCCAGCAGTGGCTTAGTCATGCTGGCCACATGACCCGGAAGCTGTACACCGGCTCCCTCGGCCAATAAAGCGAGATGAGCGCCGCAGCCCCAGAGTCGGCCATGACTGGACCTAATGCTCAGCGGTCCCTTTACCTTTACCTTTATACCCAAACAGTGAGGAATCAGCCCTGAGTGCTCACTGGAAGGACAGATCCTGAAGCTGAGGCTCCAAGACTTTGACCACCTCATGAGAAGTGAAGACTCCCTGGAAAAGACCCTGATGTTGGGAAAGATGGAGGGCACAAGGAGAAGGGGACGACAGAGGACGAGATCGTTGGACAGTGTTCTCGAAGCTACCAGCATGAGTTTGACAAAGCTGTGGGAGGCAGTGGAAGACAGGAGGGCCTGGCGTGCTCTGGTCCAGGGGGTCACGCAGAGTCGGACATGATTAAATGACTCAACAACAGCATTCCCAAACTGAGCAAAGACTCTGTCAAATAAGACCCTCATTTGGAAAAAACCAGATGAGAAGCCTTGCTCGTCTCCACTCTGGGCTGAATGTGCTCTGCAATTATGATTCGAAAGTGGTGCTTTGGGTGGCACCTAGCAAGTTTGGGGGGGGGGTTGGATTGGGGGGGCTTGGGGGGTTGCTGCTGCTGGTTTTTTTGCATCTTTATTTTAGATCTTGCTGTGGAAATTGTTCAGCTTGGTTGTGTATCTTTTTAATGTTTTAATGTATGTATGTATGTATGTATGTATTTTATCCCAGAGGGGTTGAGACTATGATCACTGCTTGGAATTTGTGTTAAAGGAAGCCTATGCAGAACATACCAGATTATAGGGATTTTAAACAACTTCTATTAGTACTGCTATTAAGGTTAATGAAACATTTTTAGTAAAGTTACACTTCAGTCGCCTCTTCCAAACAAACCATCAGTCATTTTTCTCCTTCCTGCGAGGTCTCCCTACACTTGGACCTGTCTCTCGTAATCTGCTGCACCTTCACCTCTAAATTCCTGCAGTTCCTAGAATCTAACAAACACCAGGCTAAATTTTCACTGAATTCTTAGGAAAAGACAAAGTGTTAGCCCAACAGCTTAAATCAGAGGCGGGAGACAAGGTCCCAAGTCAGCAACAGCCACCTGCCGTCTCCAAAGCAGAGATATGACAGCTCCAAAGAGCCGGAGGATTCAGACAGGAATGCAAAATGTGGATGGATTCAGCACAAATGAATCTATCTGAAAACTACTCCAAGTCCAGCCGCTGAAATCCTTTGGTCAGCGTCTGTCCCCCTTCTCCCTTGCGCTTTCTTCATAAACCAGTTAACTGTTGTGGAAAGATGTGTTCTTTTTTTTTTTAACCTAATTTTTTATTAATTTTTTAACAGTAATTAAACATACTTTTACATATTATTCAAATTTTTGACTTCCATCAATCCTGTCTGAATATTTCCCAATCTAATCGCTCAGTATGCATTTCTTATCTTCCCTATTACATTTCAAACTCATAACCAATATCTCTATCTTTTCCTACTTTGAAACGCTTCGTGTATTTCTCCTTCCAAAACTTCTTGTAGTCCTACTAGCGTAATTTGTTGATTACAGTTGCTCTTCAAATAATTCATATACTTCTTCCAATCTTCTGTAAATCTCTGGTCCCGCAGGTTTCGAATCCTTCCTGTCATTTTGTCCAATTCTGCATAGTCCCTTAATTTCATCTGTCATTCTTCTTTCATCGGAATTTATTCTTGCTTCCATTTCTGGGCTAACAATACTCTTGCCGCAGTTGTTGCATATAAAAACAATTTAACATCTTGCCTATTAATGTCCTGACCTATAATACCAAGTAAAAATGCTTCTGGTTTTTTTAAAAAATGTATATTTCAACATCTTTTTCATCTCATTATACATCATTTCCCAGGACTTCTTTACCGATTTCACGGAAAGATGTGTTCTTAACTGTCTGCCAGGGCTGGATGGAAGAGGAAGGTTTTCAGCAGCAGCTTCTGGACCCACTCCAAGGGCAGCCCCACAGGGTGTGCATTGCAGTTGTCCAGCCTTGAGGGGGCCAACACAAGGACTACAATGAGCAGGCTGTCCCTCTCCAGGAATGGCTGTAGTTGGCAAATAATAAAATAATAATAAATTTTATTTGTACCCCGCCCTCCCCAGCCAAGACTGGGCTCAGGGCGGCTAACAACCAATAATAAAACAAGTTGATTATTAAAATACAACAAAAAAAAAAGATTACAATACAACATTAAAACATTAAGATGCAGCCTCTTCACAGGAGGAGAAAGGAAAAAAAGTAAGAGGGGGAGGGAATTGAATTGACTCCAAGCCAAAGGCCAGGCGGAACAACTCTGTCTTACAGGCCCTGTGGAAAGATATCGGATCCCGCAGGGCCCTGGTCTCACGAGGCAAAGCGTTCCACCAGGCCGGAGCCATCACTGAAAAGGCCCTGGCTCTGGTTGAGGCTAATCTGACTTCCTTAGGGCCCGGGACCCCTAGGGTGTTGCTATTTATGGATAAAGCTGGTAACAGGAGCTCCTATTATTATTATTATTTATTATTATTATTAATGCACTACCCATCTGGCTGGGTTTCCCCAGCCACTCTGGGCAGCTCCCAACAGAATATTAAAAATGCTATAAAAATCACCAACTGCTTTGGCATGTTTTGTATGGCACAGCAGTATACAAATACTTTTTTTAATAAATAAACACACTTCTCCTTTGTTCTAAGCTTTGGCCAGCCTGGAAAAAGGACCCCAACCTCTGTCCATCACGCCAGATGATGAAGGAGAAGAGCCCTCCTGCCCCCCCCCCCGCCATGTCCTGTGTTGCAGCTTGGCAAAGAAAGGGACTCCTCCACTGGCCTCGTTAAATTAAGTCCTATTAGGAACAGCGGCACTTTGTAGGAACGTCACTGGTAGCAGGATCAGGCTCTGTCCTCAAGCCGCGATTCCGTCTTTTTTGAAGCAATTCCAGGACTGGCAGATTTAATCACAGATAGCAGCTCTGCCAGGGACTGCATCTTATCTGCGGCTTCCACCTTATCCCCCCATTGCAGAACTTCCCGTGTATGTAGAACATCTGCACTCCCCTTTCTAAGCTTCCCTTATCTGCTTTCTTGGGGATCAAAGGATTCTTTTTTAAAAAAGAAATCAATATAATTTGAGATCTGTCAAAATGATTCACAGCCAGCCTTACTTTGAAATGTCATAGGAAGTTTCAGCTGCTGGTCAGAGCAGAGTGGGGACCGTTTATTGTGCCCCCACACCATCAATGTGGACTCCCAGCCCCCCCCTTTTTTTTTAAAAAAAGGAAAATCTCCTTTCTGATATAGCTAGTCCTTTTTTTGTGCATCTAGTGCAGGGGGCAGCAACCTAAGGCCCATGGGCTGGAAGCGGCCCCCGGGGGTCGTTTGACCGGCCCCAAGCTGCCTGCTCATGCGCTGCGCTAAACTGGCACAGCACGGAGCAGGGACTCGCTTCCACGGAGCTGGAAATCATGTCTGCGCAGACGCAGATGCCGAAAATCACATCTGTGCATGCGCAGATGCAGAAAAACATGGAGGCATGTGCTCAGACACGCGATCCAGCCCACGGAGGGATGTCCACGGAACGGATCCAGCCCAGGCAAGATAAACCTTGCCGACCCCTGATCTAATGAAAGAGGTTCTCCAGTTAGCAATATGAGGTCCCCTAGTTATATATCAGAGCTTAAATTCTTATACCAAGTTTCTTGCTGGATCTGACAAGGCCTTAAAAGTCTGGCTCAGTAGCTTTGACCATTTGATACTGTCAGAAGAGCCTGGGCTGGATCAGGCCGATGGCCCATCAAGTCCAGTGTCCTGTTCTCACAGTGGCCCATAAAATGCTCCAAAGGAAAACCCACAAGCAGGATTCGAACACAAGGGCAGCTAGACTGGTGACTGGGAGCGGCCGCCGAGACCATATAAAACCGGTCTTGAAAGACCTACACTGGCTCCCAGTATGTTTCTGAGCACAATTCAAAGTGTTGGTGCTGACCTTGAAAGCCCTAAACGGCCTCGGTCCAGTAGACCTGAGGGAGTGTCTCCACCCCCATCGTTTTGCCCGGACGCTGAGGTCCAGCTCTGAGGGCCTTCTGGTGGTTCCCTCCCTGCGAGAAGCCAAGTTACAGAGAACCAGGCAAAGGGCCTTCTCGGTGGTGGCGCCCGCCCTGTGGAACTCCCTCCCATCAGAAGTCAAAGAGAACAACAACTACCAGACTTTTAGACGACATCTGAAGGCAGCCCTGTTTAGGGAAGCTTTTAATGTTTGATGCATTATGGTATTTTAATATTTTGTTGGAAGCTGCCCAGAGTGGCTGGGGAAACCCAGCCAGATGGGCGGGGTATAAATAATAAATTGTTGTTGTTGTTGTTGTTGTTGTTGTTGTTGTTGTTGTTGTTATTGTTATTGTTATTGTTATTGTTATTGTTATTGTTATTGTTATTGTTATTGTTATTGTTATTGTTATTGTTATTGTTATTAAACTCTCCCTTCCTGCTTTGCTTGTTTCCAGCAACTGGCATTCAGAAGCTCAACAGATGGTGCCACACATCTAAAAGATAAAGAAGCTATTTGCACTGAGCTGGAAAAAGTACGGCCAGCATCTCCTTAACCACAAGTCCCCCATAGCTGCTGAGGTCCTCTCACAAATTCTGCAAAAACAAATGAGATGGTGATGGACTGGGCCTCAAGACCTGGATAGCCAAAGCTCACCCCTTTGCCCAAGAAAAGAGTTGAGACTGTCAAGCCCTCCCCACCCCGATATAGGCAGGGGCAAACAAGGGCTAACCAACACCCAGGGCGGGGCAAACCACCAGCTGCACACGCATGGTGCCGCTATGCACAGCACATGTGTGTGACGTCGCACATGCATTGAACGTAGCGGCTTGCCGCCAGCACCACTCAAGTGCCATACAGACGGTGGCAGGATCCTCTGCCCACGGGGTGCCTTCCTGTCACCCCCCCCCCAGACATGGCACCCGGGGCAAACCGCCCCCCCCTTATGACGCCAGTGGATACATGTCCACATCGATGGAGACCCAGCTCCGTTCGGTATCAGGGAGCCCCATGGATCTGCTTGGCACGAAGCGCCTCGAGGCCGCTCTGTGTTTCTCAGCTGCCTGCTAATTTATGGACATGCTCTAATCTCCATAAGATTAAGAGTGTAATTAATAATAATTAATGGGTACATTAATCTTCCGCTGGCTGTGATAAGACCTATTCAGACAGACATGGCTTAGTCTCTGTTTGCCGAGACGCAGAATCAGCAAAAAGGCATGGGTGGGGACCATCGACACAAGGACTTCATCTCAGTTATTGAGATCTGTTTCATATATATATATATATATATATGCTTTCGTAGATTTTCACGGGTACAGGAATGCAGGTTTTGGTGTCCTCGGGTGTCTTCCCGTGTAAAAGTTGGGGTGTCTAGGCGACGTTTCGACGAGGTCTCACTCGTCATCTTCAGGCTGGTGCTTTCGGCTTCTTGTTACTGGAACAGAGCAGGATCAGTGTTTGAGTTCCTATAAATACTGTAGAGGGGGTGTGGTGTATAGCCTCCAATGTTCTGGGCAGAGAGGAAGTTCCCAGGTTAGTGTGCCTTTTCTTCTTTTGTTCCTTAATTACTTGAGAGATATCTTGAGTGATTTCTTGAGTGATATCCTGAGTACCACTTAGGTGGGTCATTAGGTGTGGATTAGTTGTTAAAGTCTTTGTGTCTTGACCTCTTGAACTTTGTGAAGAGTTTTCCTGAGAAGATGGCTGTACTGTACTTAGTTGTGCTCTGGCTTGGCTTCGTGTATAGGGGCGAGCTGTGGTTTTGTGGCTTGTGTCAGCCAGATCTGTGTAGGGATTGCAGGGGGGTGCAGCATCCGGAGGTGCCACCATGGATTGGCTACTGGATGGTGTCTGTAATTCATCTGTGGAGAGGGTCTGGGTTTGGGTCTGGTGTGGTTGATTGGTGTTGGCGTTCTGTGTGCCTCTGGATCTGGTGTCAGTTTTTGTGGGGAGGGCTAATTTCCAGATGTCTGGCAAGCGGGATGTGTCGTCACGCTTGTTCATGTTGTGAGGGTGTTTATCTATCTCGATGGCTTCCATGATTATTCTCTTGTGGTGATGTTCCGTGTTAAAGAGCAATTTGGAATCTGCAAAATTAATTTCGTGTCCTGTTTCTTTCATGTGTTGGAAAAGAGAGGAAGTTTTTTCTTCTTTTTTGACGGCATTCTTGTGTTCTGCGATACGGAAATTAGCCCTCCCCACAAAAACTGACACCAGATCCAGAGGCACACAGAACGCCAACACCAATCAACCACACCAGACCCAAACCCCGACCCTCTCCACAGATGAATTACAGACACCATCCAGTAGCCAATCCATGGTGGCACCTCCGGATGCTGCACCCCCCTGCAATCCCTACACAGATCTGGCTGACACAAGCCACAAAACCACAGCTCGCCCCTATACACGAAGCCAAGCCAGAGCACAACTAAGTACAGTACAGCCATCTTCTCAGGAAAACTCTTCACAAAGTTCAAGAGGTCAAGACACAAAGACTTTAACAACTAATCCACACCTAATGACCCACCTAAGTGGTACTCAGGATATCACTCAAGAAATCACTCAAGATATCTCTCAAGTAATTAAGGAACAAAAGAAGAAAAGGCACACTAACCTGGGAACTTCCTCTCTGCCCAGAACATTGGAGGCTATACACCACACCCCCTCTACAGTATTTATAGGAACTCAAACACTGAGATCCTGCTCTGTTCCAGTAACAAGAAGCCGAAAGCACCAGCCTGAAGATGACGAGTGAGACCTCGTCGAAACGTCGCCTAGACACCCCAACTTTTACACGGGAAGACACCCGAGGACACCAAAACCTGCATATATATATATGGTGTTGATTGGTGTTGGCGTTCTGTGTGCCTCTGGATCTGGTGTCAGTTTTTGTGGGGAGGGCTAATTTCCAGATGTCTGGCAAGCGGGATGTGTCGTCACGCTTGTTCATGTTGTGAGGGTGTTTTTCTATCTCGATGGCTTCCATGATTATTCTCTTGTGGTGATGTTCAATCAACCACCAATCAACCACACCAGACCCAAACCCAGACCCTCTCCACAGATGAATTACAGACACCATCCAGTAGCCAATCCATGGTGGCACCTCCGGATGCTGCACCCCCCTGCAATCCCTACACAGATCTGGCTGACACAAGCCACAAAACCACAGCTCGCCCCTATACACGAAGCCAAGCCAGAGCACAACTAAGTACAGTACAGCCATCTTCTCAGGAAAACTCTTCACAAAGTTCAAGAGGTCAAGACACAAAGACTTTAACAACTAATCCACACCTAATGACCCACCTAAGTGGTACTCAGGATATCACTCAAGAAATCACTCAAGATATCTCTCAAGTAATTAAGGAACAAAAGAAGAAAGGCACACTAGCCTGGGAACTTCCTCTCTGCCCAGAACATTGGAGGCTACACACCACACCCCCTCTACAGTATTTATAGGAACTCAAACACTGAGATCCTGCTCTGTTCCAGTAACAAGAAGCCGAAAGCACCAGCCTGAAGATGACGAGTGAGACCTCGTCGAAACGTCGCCTAGACACCCCAACTTTTACACGGGAAGACACCCGAGGACACCAAAACCTGCATTCCTGTACCCGTGAAAATCTACGAAAGCATATATATATATATATATATATATATATATATATATATATATATATATCCATTCTGATTTATGCCCACCAGGCTGTCTTCTGAAGTGGGAGGCAGAGCAATGCCATGTTGACTAGTAGCCATCCATAGCCCTCTCTTCTTTTTTTCTTTAAAATGATATTTATTACTTTTCATAGCCCTCTCTTCCTCCACAAATTCACCCAATCCTCTTCTAAAGCCATTTAGGTTAGGGCCCATCCTGTGGCAGGGAGTTCCATAGTATTATTATTAATTAAATTGATATTAGAAAGCACTACTTGAATAAGTACAAGAAATACAACCTCAGGAGCTAGTCTGGTGTATTTTTTATGCCCACATCTTGACAGTTCAGTACTAAATATGTTTCAAGTGAATGTTTTAAATGCAGAATGGTTTTTTTCTTCATTCTTTGTTAGAAACGAAGCCTGATGAGGAATGGTTGAAGGAGCTGGGTGTGTTCAGCTTGGAAAAGAGGAGACTGACTGAGAGGAGATACGAGAGCCATCTTCAAATATCTCAAGGGCTGTCACATGGGAGAAGGAACAAGCTTGTTTTCTCCTGCTCTGGAAGGCAGGACTCAAACCCATGGCTTCAAGTTCCAACTGGACATCAGGGACAACTTTTTGAGGTATTAGCTGTTCAGGACTGGAACGGGCTCCCTTGGGAGGTTGTAGACTCTTCTTCACTGGAGGTTTCTAAGCAGAAGATGGAGCCCATCTGTCTTGGATGCTTTAGCTGAGCTTCCTGTATTGCCGGGGGTTGGACTAGATGACCCCGGGGGTCCCTTCCAACTCTACAATTCTATGATTCTTACTCTTTATGTGGAAATTGTTTGATTTGGTTGGTGTACTTTTTGAGGAGGAGGAGGAAGGGCTGCCACCCCTGAGGCCCTGCCCCACACAACAAGCTGGCTCTGAGGGTCTGGGCAGAGGACGGGGGGCTGCGCTGGGTGGGAAGAACAGTGAAGCAGAGCAGAGCACCAGGAGTCCTGAATGCACTGTCCACCTGCATCTAATCTTGCCCCTTTCTAAGATTTATTTATTGGTGTGGTTCTTTTTTTGGGGGGGGGGGAGGTTAAATCTACCAAAGAATAAAATAAAATAAAATCAGGATTAAGGGATTTTCTCAGGAGGGTGGAGAGTGTTTTTGCTGAGTCCTGTTGGCGCAGAGTCAGTGGGACTTGCTCATCTTCTGATAGGAAATGCTTCTGTGGGGGCGGAGGGGACACAAAAAAATGGGGGGTTGAGGAGGGTCAGTTGGGGGGGAGTGAGAAATGTCCCTATTTTCATCTGAGGAATATTGGAGTTCCTGCTGTTATGGGGGGGAGGAAATCCGGGGTGAGAGACCACTGAAGGAGCATCTCCACCCCCATCGTTCAGCCTGGACACTGAGGTCCAGCTCCGAGGGCCTTCTGGCGGTTCCCTCACTGCGAGAAGCCAAGTTACAGGGAACCAGGCAGAGGATCTTCTGGGTGGTGGCACCCACCCTGTGGAACGCCCTCCCTTCAGATGTCAAAGAGATAAACAACTACCTGACATTCAGAAGACATCTTAAGGCAGCCCTGTTCAGGGAAGTTTTAAATGTGTGACATCTTAGTGTATTGTTGGTCTTTGTGGAAGCCGCCCAGAGTGGCTGGGGAAACCCAGCCAGATGGACGGGGTACAAATAATAAATTATTATTATTATTATTATTATTATTATTATTATTATTATTACTACTACTCAACAGCCTAGCCTAGATATCGCAATGCAAGGCATCCCTGACAAATGGCCATTCAACCAGATGAGGTGAGCTTCTCTCCAAAGCACTGTGCTAGGTTCCTAAGCGATTCTCCACCCCCCCAAACAAAACTCCTACTCTTAAATTTAAGGTTGCATCCTTTGGGGATATTAAACATCCCTCCCATCTGAGGCTCATCCCAAATGACAACTCAGCATTAAATGGCCGGCTGGCTTAGACAGCCATAAACATCTGCGGAGCCAGAGCCATTAAGGAGGCTGTCAGGAGGGCGAGATTAGCTGATCTACTGGAATTTGCCCGGGCTCCAACTCAAAAGAAGCCGGACGGGGCTTGTCAAGGCTTTCAGCTTTTGGGAGGAAGGAAGTCACCGAACAAAAAAGGACGTGATGCTCAGGGCTCTCAAGGTGGCCACTTACGAAGCCGTTTTGGCGCCAAGATGGCTTCTTGCCCTTTCGTGTTCAAAATTGCGATTGCTTTCTCTTCTTAATAAGAGAATCGCCCAAGTAGATAAAAATAGGTAATATGCAGAGCTACATATTTGGCCTGCATGGAGCAGAAATGATAATTACGGTAACTGAATGTCTCTAACACACATTCTTGTTATTCCTACCTAAATATTATTGCACAATATTTCTGCTAATCTTTTATGTATTTGATTGATTGATTGATTGCATTTTGATGCTGCCTTGTCTCCCTGGAGCTCAAGGTGCCATAACAGCCCTGAGAGGTAGGTTACGTGGAGAGGCAGTGACCGTAACCCAAGGACACCCAGTGAGATTCATGTCTTACAGGGGGATTTGAACCCTGGTCTCCCAGAACCTTGTCCAAAACTGTGACCCCTACACTGCACTGAACAGTAAGGCGAATGGGGAGACCTCTGCCTCAGGCCCTTAACATACCAGTGCAAGGAATGACTTATTCATCATCTTCTTCTTCCTCTTCTTCTTCTTCTTCTTCTTCTTCTTCTTCTTCTTCTTCTTCTTCTTCTTCTAGCTGCTGTGAATGGCAACTGAGTTATTTGCATAAATCTAAAAACAGTTGCAATACAGTTGTTGTTGTTGTTGCTGCTGCTGCTGTTAATACCCCACCTATCTGACTGGTGCCGACTGGGCCTCCAGCACATATAAAACAAGATAAAACCTCAAACCTTAAAAAGCTTCCCAAAACAGGGCTGCCTTCAGATGTTTTCTAAAAGTCAGGGAATTGTTTATTTCCTTGACATCTGATGGGAGGGTGCCACTACCAAGAAGGCCCTCTGCCTGGTTCCCTGTAACCTCACTTCTCACAGGGAGGGAACCACCAGAAGGCCCTCGGCGCTGGACCTCAGTGTCCGGGCTGAACAATGGGGGTGAAGTCGCTTCTTCAGGTCTACTGGGCCTTTGAGGCCGTTTAGGGCTTTCAAGGTCAGCACCAACACTTGGAATTATGCTCATAAATGTACTGGGAGCCTATGGAGGTATTTCAGGACCAGTGCTATATGATTCTAGACAGTAGCGGAGCAAGCCGATCGGGCACCTGGGGTAGTGCCCGGGGTGTGTGGCCAGCCACCTGTGGGGCGGGGTGAGCTGGGGCAGGGTGCTCCGTGGGGCCTCTGAGGCGCCTGCCTGCCTCCTCACACTCAGCCACCCTACAGCTTAGGGAGAGGTGGTTGCGGGTGGACCATTTGGGGCAGCGCAGAGCCTGTGAGCACCCAAGCCACCGCGTCACTCCCAGGAAAGACGCATGGCTCGGGCGCTCTGCAGGCCCCAAGGTGAGTGCCGCCTGGCATTTTGTCACCCCTCAGTGGTGACACCCGGGGCAAACCACCCCCACCACACACCCTTCCTCTGCCCAACCTCGCATGGGGTGGGGACAGCAGGTGAAAAAAACTGCCCTTGGTGGTGCCAGCAGACTCTCCCCTGTAGCTCTTCGTATTTAAAGGCAAAAGTTGGTCCTCATCACTCTGCACATGCTCAGAGGTGCTTTGCCCTTAGGGAATTCTTGGAGAGATAGTTCGTGTCATCAAGAAGTAGAGGCATTTGGGACATCTTCAGAGGAATTCTGCAGATCTTAAGGAGGCGGCTCAGCCACTAAGCGTGAACAGGACCCTATATTCTGCAGCCTGCGTCTCTTGCCAGGGGGACGGGGTGGCAGAGGCAGCCAAGTTCCCCTGGAAAGGGTTGTCCCCATTTTCAAGGTTTCCCCCGGCTGCAGGCTTCAGTGAGCTTGGCAGTTGATTAATGCCTCCGCTGTGGAGTGGCAGTTTGGCCGTACAGCTTCATCCATCATCCACAGGCCATTTCCTCTGGGTTTGGAGACCCTAACAAATTGTCACCTAAGCGGCAGGGACAAGGTCTCTTCCGCCGCTTGCCTGCTGCATCGGGAAAGTGCCCCAGTTTTGCAGGAGCGGGGAGAATGAAAGAAGCTCAGGAAAGCTCAGCATCATCGTGTTGTGCCAACGCCGGGGTGTTAAATGGCGTTACGGAGTTTTTATTAGGGTTACGGATACGGTGTTTGTGTATATAAGAATTTCAGGAGAGTCTGCTGCTTTGGGCCAGTGGTCCATCTGAGACAGCATCCTCTTCTCACAGTGGCTGAACAGTTACCCCAAAGCAAGGTCTGACCACAAGAGCCCCCTCCCTTCCTGCAATTGCTGCCTCCCAATTGTGGAAGTCAAGCAAAGCCGTCCATAGCCCTCTCCTCCTCCATGAATATGCCTCATCCCCTTTTAAAACCATCCAAGTGACCATCACTGACTCCTGTGGGAGGGAGTTCCACAGTTTAACCATCTGCTGCATGAAGCACTTTCTTTTATCTGTCTTGTGCGCATGTTTGTATGACAAAAAATTCAGTTCTGGTAGAGATGTTCATTTAAAATCAACCAGAGCTGAATTCTGTGTTGTTTTGCAAGCCTGTTGAATGGACTGCTATCTATCTATCATCTATCTATCTATCTATCTATCTATCTATCTATCTATCTATCATCTATCTATCTATCTATCTATCTATCTATCTATCTATCTATCTATATCTATCTATCTATCTATCATCTATCTCTATCTATCTATCTATCTATCTATCTATCTATCTATCCATCTATCATCTATCATCTATCTATCTATCATCTATCATCTACACACACACACACACACACACACACACACACACACGAAGAGCCATAAAAAGGAGGTATTTACTAGAAACAAATAAAAGGTTTTTAAGACCAGACAAGCACATTATTATATTGCTCATGAAATAAAACTAAATGAACATTACAACATGGGGGGGGGGGAGAACCACGCAATGCTTTTATTTTGAAACTCAAAAATTAATAACGACAGAAAGGATCCCTTTTTGTGTGTGGTGTAAAGGTAAAGGTAAAGGGACCCTTGACCATTAGGTCCAGTCGTGGCCAACTCTGGGGTTGCGGCGCTCATCTCGCTTTACTGGCCGACCAGCATACAGCTTCCGGGTCATGTGGCCAGCAGGACTAAGCCGCTTCTGGCGAACCAGAGCAGCGCACGGAAACGCCGTTTACCTTCCCGCCAGAGTGGTACCTATTTATCTACTTGCACTTTGATGTGCTTTCGAACTGCTAGGTTGGCAGGAGCAAGGACCGAGCAATGGGAGCTCACCCCGTCACGGGGATTTGAACTGCTGACTTTCTGATCGGCAAGCCCTAGGCTCTGTGGTTTAACCCACAGCGCACGCGCCCCCCCCCATGTGTGTGGTTTAGAGGGCTAGAAATGAAGTACTCTGCATTTCTAATAAGACATGTTCCTTTTGATGTATGTATCGCATTGTTTTTCGATGTGGGGGTGCCTCTCCCTGGCTGCTTGGAGGGCAGCAGGACAGTTTCCCTCTCTCCTTGTGCCAATTGTGTGCAGTCTTTTCATGCCAGAACTTTTTGATCTTGGAGGGAAATGTCAGTTTTGAAAGGAGTAGGAAGAGCAGCTGAACCAGAGTTGAGCTGCCCTTTGCTTCTGCATGAGAGAGAGAGAGAGAGAGAGAGAGAGAGAGAGAGGGAGAGGGAGAGAGGGAGAGGGAGAAGAGAGAGATCCCAGCCCAAGGGGAAGAAGAGGTTCATTTCTCATTTTTGTTTTGTTTTCCACAGTGCAAAATCTTATGCAATGGGGCAGGGGGAAAGCGTTGCCAAAACAGCAGTGCTTTAGGAGGAGCAGCAAAGAGATGTGTGACAGCCGAAAGATTTTGCGCTTTTTGTTTCGATATATTTCATTTGCAGAACATGTCATTTGCAGGACACATAGGCAAGAACGAGACCCGACCACAAGACTGATAGGAACCACTTAAAGAAATTTTATTTTATTTTAGACTAGTCTATTGTGGTTTTAACTTTATGTATGTTTTAAATTACGGTCATAAATTTTGTTGTTTTCTCTTTTTTGGAAATTGCTTTGAGGGTGTTTTTTTCCTGCAGTCAAGCGGTGTGTAAAATTTTATGAAACAAAAGTGAAAAGCAACACCATGCAAGGTTAGGTTTCCAGACGTCCCTGTTTCCTGGGGACAGTCCCCGGATTTGCAAATAAGTCCCCAGACAAATTCCATCCCTGGAATGTCCCCAGATTTCATCTAATGTCCCCAGGAAATGCAGCAGTGGCAGCCTCAGCAGCCCAGAGGCATAGCTGTCAACTGTCCCTTATTTGGTGGGAAACTCCTTATCCCAACGCCATGTCCCTCTGCTGTCCCTTCTTGATGATGTCCCTTAAATTTCCCGGGTTTCAGAGGAAGCAGCTCCTCTCCCTCCCTCCCTCTCTGCCGGCCAGGGAGGAGGGAGGCTCCAACTGTGTTGCTTGGCTGCGTCGCTCACCCAATAAGGAGTCTAAGAACGACTGGGGGGTGGAGCTTGCATGCCTTGTGCCGATCAAATCAGCCGCGTTGCCTGGAGACTTGCCTTTGCTCAGCGCTTCCCAGCGGAGAGGTGACAGTGGTTTTCCTTGCTGCATCCCCTTTGCCGGGTTGCTGCGCTGTGGGAACCACCGCTTGAGGCTTCATTTGGCTGCTGGCTGGGCTTTCTGCCTTTGGCTTGGAGGGGCTCAGGAGTTGAACATACCTGTTCCCGGGAAATCCCTTAGTTTGGCTGCTGATCCCTTATTTTCGAGGCTGATGCTCCCTTATTTTCAAATCTGTAAGTTGACAGCTATGCCCAGAGCAGTTGGCTCTGGCTGGCATCAGAAGCTGCTTGGAAGTCGCCATATGATGGTGGTGCAGGGGCTCCAAGATGCAGCTTCCGGGCTGCCTCCACCTTCCCTGACCCCAGCAACTAAGCTGTGGAGGGAGGCTTCATGCTGCCTATCAGAGCAGCCTCCCAACTCCTACTTGCATGCAAGCAGGAGTGGGGCAGGGATCTCTCAGTTAGGCAGTGTGAAGCCTCGCTTCCCAGCTGAGGGATCCCCGCTTCCTCCTGCTTGCACGCAAGTAGGAATGGGATTGGGGCTGCTCCAATGGGAAGGGAGGCATCGCGCTGCCTGAGCCTCACCACCGCTGCCACTCATGGCCCTCCTTCTCCTCTTTCCATGCCTGACCCACCACGCACCGGCTTCCCCACCACCATCACCGAAGAACCAACAACTCAGCGGCTGCTCAGGCTCATGGAGAAATGAGATAGAAGCTCGGAGGAAGGGGAAATGTGGCAGTTGAGGTCAAGGCGGCGGCCGTCCCTCTGCCACTGCCATTGCTGCAGCATCAACGTCCTGAACGTGTAGTATCTATCTATATCTATCTATCATCTATCTATCTATCTGTCTATCTATCTATCTATCTATCTATCTATCTATCACTATCTATCTATCTATCTATCTATCTAATCTATCTATCTATCTATCTATCTATCTATCTATCTATCTATCTATCTATATCTATCTATCTATCATCTACAGATAGGTAGCCGTGTTGGTCTGCCATAGTTAAAACAAAACAAATTCCTTCCAGTAGCACCTTAAAGACCAACTAAGTCAGTTCTTGGTATGAGCTTTCGTGTGTATCTGAAGAAGTGTGCATGCACACGAAAGCTCATACCAAGAACTGACTTAGTTGGTCTTTAAGGTGCTACTGGAAGGAATTTGTTTTGTTTTATCTATCATCTATCATCTATCATCTATCATCTATCTATCTATCTATCTATCTATCTATCTATCTATCATCTATCTATCTCTATCTATCATCTATCTATCTCTATCTATCTATCTCTATCTATATCTATCTATCTATCTATCTATCTATCTATCTATCTATCTATCTATCCTCTGTACTTGAACCCCCAAGAGGAATTTCTCCCACAGTTCCCATGTTTGGGAGACAGGCAAGTGGCCTGTTTTGGATGGAGTTGCTCTCCCTCTGAAGGAGAAAGATAGAACTCTGTCACTCAAGGCCCAAGAGTCCTCTGTGGCTAGGCATATACCTGAAGGAGTGTACTTGAAGGAGCGTCTCCACCCCCATTGTTCTGCCCGGACACTGAGATCCTGCTCCAAGGGTCTTCTGGCGGTTCCCTCCCTGCGAGAAGCCAAGTTACAAGGAACCAGGCAGAGGGCCTTCTCAGTGGTGGTACCTGCCCTGTGCAACACCCTCCCATCAGATGTCAAGGAAATAAACAACTAACCGACTTTGAGAAGACATCTGAAGGCAGCCCTGCTTAGGGAAGTTTTTAATGTCTGACATTTTAATGTATTTTTAATCTTTCATTGGGAGCCACCCAGAGTGGCTGGGGAAACCCAGCCAGATGGGTGGGGTATAAATAATAAATTTATTATTATTATTATTATTATTATTATTATTATTATTATTATTATTATTACCCATCCTTGCTAGGAGCCCGCCAGAAACCTCTCCTCCTCCACGAATTTATCCATACCTCTTTGAAAGCCACCCAAGATGATAGCAATCCTGTGGGAGCAAGTTTCAAAGTTTAACTTGGACTACTGCCATGCGCTCTACGTGGGGCTACCTTTGAAGGTGACCTGGAAACGACAAGTAATCCAGAATGCGGCAACCAGACTGGTGATTAGGAGCGGCCGCCGAGACCACATAACACCCAGTACGTTTCCGAGCACAATTCAAAGTGTTGGTGCTGACCTTTAAAGTCCTAAACGGCCTCAGTCCAGTATACCCAAAGGAGCGTCTCCACCCCCATCGTTCTGCCCGGACACTGATGTCCAGCTCAAAGGGCCTTCTGGCAGTTCCCTCCCTGAGAAAAGTGAGGCTACCGGGAACCAGGCAGAGGGCCTTCTTGGTGGCGGCGCCCGCCCTGTGGAACGCCCTCCCATCAGATGTGAAGGAAATAAACAATAAAATGCAATAAAAACCATATAAAAAAAGACAGGGATCTCAGCTGCAGAATACCCTGACTGACGGCTATCCAACCTCTGCTTAAAAACCTCCTGCCACCTTCCTGTTCCCTCTTGGCTCCCAGCTCTGCCTGTCCTTCAGCTCATTGAGTTTTTCCTCCCTCTAACTTGTTTGCAGGGCTTGATTTGATTTTCGTTTATTTGGCTGCGGCATCGGAGTCTGTTATTGATTTCCGGCGCTCAGCCCTCCTCCAGTTTGGCCTTGGTCCGCAGAGTTGGAGGCCACCATCAGAATCTCAAATGCCAGCGGGAGTCTGTGCGTCCCTTACGGACCGTGTCTCTCTCCACAGATGACGTGTCTCCATCTCCCTTGAAGGGCTGCATTCTCACCCTCCCTCTTACAATCACAGAGTTGGAAGGGCCACTGAGGGCCACTTAGTCCGGCCCCCTGCAATGCAGGAATCTGCCCTGGCAGATGGCCATCCAACCTCTGCTCAGAAACCTCCAAGGAAGGAGATCCCACCACCTTCAAAGGTGGTCTGTTCCACTGCTGAACCCTCAGAAAATTCTTCCTAATGTGCAGTGGGAAGAGATAGCCCTCTTCTCCACCATCAACCTGTCCAATCCTCGTTTAAAGCCATCCAAGTTGGTGGCCATCATTGTCTCCTGTGGGAGGAAGTTCCACTGGATGTCTACAAATCTGAAACTACTATATTATCATACGCCACCCCCAATCTCCAAGTGGTTGTGATAAATTCAAGGGGTTCCAGACACTTAGCCAGGGTTTGGCTTCCTTGAAACAAAGGTCTGCAGAAACGGTGGCGTCTTTAGCATATATTTGCACACAGGTGCAACCTGAGCACCCTTCCCCACCCTTAAAATATGAAGTTGGTTTTGGGCAGGTGAGCTTCCAGCATTTGCCTGCCCCAAGAAAGATGTTCTACATGGAACATTTCTGGCAGGGGGGAGACACACAGTGGGCCAAACTACATTTCTCCCCCTGGGGGAGTTAATGGGACAGGCCTAAGAGCAAAGATTAGAGCTTACACTGGGGGTCCTTGACTGTCAAGTATTGTAAACAAGTTAATACACTGGCAGGATTTTAAGAACACTTGTAATTTTAGAAATAATACTGGAAAGTTGGGTTGGAAAAATAATTTGGAGTAGAAAGGATATGAATCTGAAAAGGAAATTTAAGGAACCGGGAAGGGGGGGTGAGGCAAATCAAGGGATTTGGAGAATCCCGTTTTATGGACTTGATATTGCTTTTGTGTATATTTTTCTTTGCTTGTGGTTGTTGTTGTGTTTGCTGTTGCTTGTTTTTTATTTTTGTTATTTCTGTTGACATTTAATAAAAATATTCTAAAAAAAGAGCAAAGATTTGAGTTTACATAGGGGATCCTTGGCTCTCAGCCGTGCCCTGAAAGAGGGGCCCAATCCCTCAAACGGGGCAGAGGACAGATGCCACGATTCCAGAGCAATGACACTTGTAGGCAAATTAAGCAGAGAGCCCTCGCCCAGGCACCACAAGCTCTGTTGGCAACCCCAGAGGGGGAACTCACCATCAGCTTGAAAGCTTTGGGAAGCTGCTCAGTTTCATCGGCCGAGAGTCGCAGCCGGCTTGCTAAAAGGATTGAAGTTCAGAAGCGCCTCCTGCGTGGGTGTCGTGTAAAATACGACCAGCGCCATTTAGCCTTAATTAAAGCTGCCACCGCGACGTGAGACAGCCCTGCCATCGCCACCAGCGTTCCATCTGCATTTTGGACGTTTTGTCCTAGACATCCGAAAGGCAGGGAATCCACGCCCAGCAGTGTGGTGCTGTCTGGAATCAATCACCCAAGAGACACAGGGAGGGCCTTTTCTCGTCTGTGCGAGCGTGCGGAGAGAATTGCTAAGAGGGAAGAGGCTAGCGCAATGCCACTCGCCTCTTGGTCCCAAAACGGTCCTCGCTGCCCGGGGGCCAAGGCAGGAAAAGGAGCTGACGGCAGGCGCAGAGGAGGGAGAAGGAAAATGAGAACACAAGCGGGATGCTTCATATTAGAGCACAGCAGAAGCCAGATGCTCAGAGGGAACAGTGCATCATAAGACCCTCTCTCATGGAGCTCAGGTCTTCCATAGCATAACAAGACACACCAGTCTCTAAATGGTGATCCCGCCCATCTGACTGGGTTTCCCCAGCCACTCTGGGCGGCTTCCAACTGAATATTAAAAACAATACAGCATCAGACATTAAAAACTTCCCTAAACAGGGTCGCCTTCAGTTGTCTTTTAAAAGTAAAATAGTTGTTTATCTCTTTGACATCTGGTGGGAGGGAGTTCCACAGGGCAGGTGCCACTACTGAGAAGGCCCTCTGCCTGGTTCCCTGTAACGTGGCTTCTCACAGGGAGGGAACCGCCAGAAGGCCCTCGGAGCTGGACCTCAGTGTCTGGGCTGAACAATGGGGGTGGAGATGCTCCTTCAGGTATATAGGACCGAGGCCGTTTAGGGCTTTCAAGGTCAGCACCAACACTTTGAATTGTGCTTGGAAATTTCCTGGGAGCCAATGGAGATCTTTCAGGACCGGTGTTATATGGTCTCGGCGGCTGCTCCCAGTCACCAGTCTAGCTGCCACATTCTGGATTAGTTGCAGTTTCCAAGTCACCTTCAAAGGTAGCCCCACGTAGAGCGCATTGCAGTAGTCCAAGCGGGAGATAACTTGAGACTCCAAAGCAGGAGATAACGTGGTGACACTCCCAAGGTGCCAGGGTTTGCTTTCTGGCCGAGGGCACCGGCGTTTGTCCACAGACAGCTTTCCAGGTCATGCGGCCAGCAGGATTAAACCACTTCTGGTGCAACAGGGCACTGTGAAGGAAACCAGAGCGCACAGAAATGCCATTTACCTTCCCACCGCTGTGGTACCTATTTATCTACTTGCACCGATGTGCTTTCGAACTGCTAGGTTGGCAGGAGCAGGGACAGAACAATGGGAGCTCACTCCATCACAGGTACTCGAGCCACCAACCAGTCGGCATGCCCAAGAGGCTTAGTGAAAGGGATGTGGGTGGCGCTAGACATATATACAACCTGAGTGTACATTAACACACCGGCAGATCTTCCATCTCCTTCAGTCACAGCTTGGGATCCAGCCCAGAGCAAGCGGGTCTCTGTCTCCACCTTCCAGCCTCTTTCCAGCTCAGTTCTCTCACACCACTCGGTCCAATCTCCTCTGATCTTGCATTCTGTCTGTAGCAAGGAGCAATCTTTTTTGTTATGTCGATCATGGCACTTCGCTAGTCAGCCAAAGCCATCGCTTAGAGAAAGAGGCTGGGTTAGGCAAATGGGCTCTGACTACTGTCCTGACTGGGGCGCAGGTGGCGCTGTGGGTTAAACCACAGAACCTAGGACTTGACGATCAGAAGGTCGGCGGTTCCAATCCCAGCGACGGGGTGAGCTCCTGTTGCTCGGTCCCTGCTCCTGCCAACCAAGCAGTTCAAAAGCACGTCAAAGTGCAAGTAGATAAATAGGTACCACTCCGGCGGGAAGGTAAACGCTCTGGTTCGCCAGAAGTGGCTTAGTCATGCTGGCCATATGACCTGGAAGCTGTACGCCGGCTCCCTTGGCCAGTAAAGCGAGATGAGTGCCACAACCCCAGAGTCTGTCACGACTGGACCTAATGGTCAGGGGTCCCTTTACCTTTACCTTACTGTCCTGCCTCCTGCCATTTGAATAGGGCTGCCATACATCTGAACTATCCCCCCCCCCCAAAAGGCCAGCAACTTTCTAAAAAAAAAACCCTCAACAATTTGCCCTCCAAAAGCGCAACAGCAACCCTACCTTGATGTACCAAACAGGTGAAGGGGCTGGCTGTGGAAGATTCCCTCCATCAGCCACTGAGTTTGGTGCTTGTCAAAGTAAATGATTCCCAGACTTTGCAAAGCTGGCGTCACTGGATCAAGTTCATCAGATTCATTGAATTAATTCAACTAAATGGTTTTAATGGGACTTTGAACCAATGTAGGATTCATTGTTATCATTTTGACTTTTATTGTGTCTATATTTTCCTGAGTGGGTTGTGCAAACTGCTTTTCGGAATAATGCTTTTTGAAGGGTAGGGGGCACTGGGGGGGGGCTTGTGGAACCAATAAGGAGGCAGGCCAAAAGAATGTGGGAGCTACTGGCCTAAAGGCTCTTCTCTCCCTCCCCTCTTCAGAACGCCAAACATTATGCAAACCTGGGAAAGGCAGCTGAACGGTTTGGCTCGGTAATCTTTGGGCTGTGAGCCAAACCAGTTCCAAAATGTATTAGCGATGTGCACACACAGTTCAGTGGAGAACAGAGAGACTTTGGTCATTAGCTGAAGTGATGCAAAGCCAGGCGTGGGAGGCAAATGGCTCCTTCAGCTGGGGCCACTTGGGGGGGGGGGGATCCTGCCAGTGATGGTTTCTCTCGACTTCTCCTTTTTTCTAATCCCCAGTTCAGGTCTGCACATTTCCATGCAAGTTTGCAATTTATTTTTTAAAAAATAACTATTCTGCTTTTAGTGCACAAATCTCCCTACAGACACATTTTTGCAAAGCAAATCTCCCTCATATCATACGTTTTTGTGTGCTGTTTTCACTAACATTTGCATTTTTATGCACACTTTGCCCTGGTATACACATTCCTGTACACATTACCCGTAACCCATTGCAGCCCCAGGCAACAGTGGATGTGTGATTTTTTTGGGTGCAGGCTGTAACCATGGACATGTTATGTGATCTGATGGTGAATTGGGGGTGACCCAATGCAAAAATCCTGAG